>NW_020955033.1:32262362-32447618 GCF_900497805.2 Vombatus ursinus
TACCAATTTGTTCTCTGTGCAGTGAAACCTCAGAGTTCTTATATAATCATATACAGTTTTAGATTCTTTTGAAAATTCTTTTCCTAAACTCTGATGACCAGCTCCAGGAATCATATATCTGTATTAATTTCCCATGCATTTAATTTTTTTTCATTTAACATACATTTTCTCTCCCTCTCGACTTCCTTTCCACTGAAAGAAAAACAAAACCTTTCCAAACAAGTATGTATAGTTAAACAAAATTAATTCCCACATAAGTCATCCCAAAACTGCACATCTTAGTCTGTATATTTAGTCTATCACATCTCTTTCAGGCAGTGGATAAAATGGTACATCATTAATCATCTAGAATCAACAGTTGATTATTCTATTGTTCAGAACCAATTCTTTAAAAGTTATTCATTTTTGTTGTTTTTGTAGTATAAATTATTTTCCTGGTTCTGCTTCTGCCTATCTTCCAGGTTTCTTTGAATCCATCTCCTTCATTTGTTACGGCAAAACAGTATTCCATTGCATCTGGATTTGTTCAACCAATTTGATCAACCATTCCCCAACTAATGAGCTTGCCCTTAGTTAACACTTCACTGCCACACATCCCCTCTCAACACACACACACACACACACACACACACACACACAGACGAACTACTATAAAAAGGTTTGTACATATAGATCCTTTTTTTCTTTCTTTGATCTCTTTGGGAAATAAGCCTACTAATATCATCACTGTGGCAATGGTATCCCTGGATATTATGGGTATTTGACTTATCAGCAATATCTGATATGACTTTCTCCACTCTATATTTTCTCTTATAATTCTACCTTTGTTAACTTGATTCATACAAAAACATTTTCATTTTATATAGTGTTTTCCCCCTCATCTTCCTTGAGATATTTGTTTTTCTAAATGAATTTTATTATTTTGACTAGTTCTATAGTTGATTTTATAAATATATCACTAAATCTATAAATTAACTTAGATGTTGGTGTTATTTTCATTGTGTTGGTATAATGCAAACACTAGAGGTGACTATCCAATTATTTAAATCCATTTTCATGTCTGTAAAGAGTTATAATTAGAGTGATACAAATATTATATAGGGACAGTTAGGTGGTTAAGTGGGTAGAGTGCAGGGCCTGGTGTCAGAAAGATTTATCTTCCCAAATTCAAATCTGACCTCAGACACCTACTAGCAGTATGACTCTAGCAAAGTTACCTAACCTTATTTGGCTCAGTTTCTTCATCCGTAAAATGAGCTGGAGACCGACATGACAAACCACTTCTGCCCAAAAAAGCCCTCCTAAATATGGTCAGGAAGAGTCACACACCATTAAAAAACAACTGAACAGCAAAAATCTTATACATATCTTGGAAGGATAACTCCAAGATATTTTATGCATTTTGTAGTTCTTTTGAATAGCATTTCTTTTAGTTTCTTTCTGTTTTTGATACAATTATACAGAAATGCTGATAATTTTGATAGATTTACCTTGTATTTTGGTACTTTGATGGTGCCATTAAAAGTCTCAAATAGTTTCTTCACTTCACTTCACTACAATACCATCTACAAATAAAGATTGCTTCCCCTCTTCTTTGCCATTGTTTATATCTCTGCTTTTGGTCTTGTGTTCTATCTAGAGCTCACCTATCTAAAACTATGTAAAAATAATAGTGGGGAGAGGAGATATTTCTGCTTTTTCTCTGATTGCACAAGAAAAAATTTCAGGGTTTCTTTACTACAAAGAATACTACTTCCTAATAATAAATAGATGCTATTGATCAAAGTAAAGAAGGCTGCTTCCCTGCCTATTCTTTTTAGTTATTTTTACATAAATGTGCACTGCCATTTGCCAAACGTTTGTTTTTCTGTTTTTTTAATAATATAGTTTTTGTTTCTAGGATTGGATTGTTTTTAAGTCAAAAATAATCATTTAACTAAAAAAAGAAAAGGAAAGGAAAAAAGATCACACATTTATATAGTGCCTACTATGTGCAAGGCACCATGCTTACACTTTTTAAAATTTTTAATCTCATATGATCATCACAACAAGCCTAGAAGGTAGGTGCTATTATGGATCTGAGGCAGAGGTTAAGTGACTTGCCCAAGGTCACATAACTAGTAAGTTTCTGAAAATGGATTTGTACTTGGGTCTTCCTGATTCGTCTTGCCACTCTATTTACTGCTCCACCTAGCTATCTGTGAAAAAAACAGCTTTCAAACAAAATACAGAGAATTCTACAGCATGGCCAAATTTGTGAAGCAAATGACTGGGAAACCTTCTGCTACACCTGTGCAGCTATTATCCCTTTCACCAATAAGGTCACTGAAGCAAAGAAACAAAACCCCACCATGTTCCTATTTTATTATCCTATAAGTGGCCTGTAATTTTAAATATTTATAACTGGAAAATTAGCCTCTGGCAGGATGTACTCAATAAACTGGATTAGAGGATCTCATATTATTGGGGGAAAAAAGTCTGCTGATCTTCCTAAAAGTTATTGAATTAAGGTAGTTTGTTGCTTACAATTTCATAGAGATTTGGAGACAGAAGTGACTTTAAAGACTGTCTAGCAACCATCTCTTTAATTTTATAGATATAGTGATAAATCAAATGGTAAAGCCAGTTCTCAAACTATAGTCTTGTGATTCCTAGGCCAATGTTTGGTTTTGGTTTGTTTTAAATAAGTTTTCACTGAAGTCTTTTGCTTTTTACATGACCATGATTTGCTGTTATCCCCCTCCCCATGCCAAAGAGCCATTCCATGCAACAAATAGATTTAAAGACAAGTATTTTTAAAGACAAATAAATTGAGGGGAGAAAACTATATACAGTTTGAACTAATCAATACATCTAAATAGTATGAAAATATACGCAATGTGTAACACGTAGTTTTCCCATCTCTGTCAAAAGATGGAGCATGTCTTCTCATTTCTCTTTTATTGAGCCACACTTGTTTTTTATGACATTCGCTTTTGATTCTTTTCTTTGTGATTGTTCTTTCTGTGTATATTGGTGTATTCAGTTTGCATATTGTTTTCTTGATACTGCTTACTTCACTCTGAATGAGTTCATACTTCTATGGAGTAATGTACCAAAATTTGTTTAAGCCATTCCCCAATCGATTTTGTTCCCAATTCTTCATTATAAAAAAGTGGTGCTATAAATATTCTGCTGTATATGGAGATTTTCTTCTTTGCCCAGGGTCACACAGCTAGTAAGTGCCAAGTGATTGGTCTGAGGCTAGATTTGAACTCAGGTCCTCCTGACTTGAGGGCCAGTACTCTATCCACTGTACCACCTAGCTGCCCCCACTTTTTTTTAAAGGCTCTATCTATCTATCTATTTTAGGCAATTGGGGTTAAGTGACTTGCCCAGGGTCACACATCTCGTAAGTGCCAAGTGTTTGGTCTGAGGCTAGGGCTAGATTTGAACTCAGGTCCTCCTGACTTCAGGGCCAGTACTCTATCCACTGCACCACCTAGCTGCCCCCCCAACTCTTTAATTTTATAGACAAGGAAAATGGGACTCAGAAAACTTGACTGACTTGGTCAAGATCACAGGATTAATTTGTAACAGATCATGAGTAAAAATTCATAAATACCAACTGCAAGGCTGGAGATCTTTTCACAATACCAGTTGTTTCTGAGACCCTGCTGAATCTATGATCCACTACACTGCTCACTTTAAAACGAGATGACTTCTTGCATGTATCTCCGGCAAAAACTGCCAGCAGGCCTTTCATTGACATGAATTTTTTTTTTCTGTGCAAACATTTGAAAATGCCTCATCATTTGAGAAAAGGTCAAAGCATAAGACAACTTCCAGGAGCAGAAATACGGCAGAATCCCACCAACTGGCTAGTTAGTCCTGACCATGCATTACTCAGACAGCAACAAATCATTTAAGTAAAATGTTTATAATTAAGATATTAAAAACTACCCAGTTTTAAATGAAGATGAAAATTCAGGCTTCTTGTATATAATCCTAGATACTAACTCAAATCATTTTGTGGGATGCTATTTTTTAAGTACACTTCTGAGTAATAACTAGATCTCTTGGTACAAGTAAAGCAAACAAAATTGTACACAGGGACTAAATCTGCAAACATATGTAGTTTGCCAGAATTTGCATAAACTATACTTTTGCTCAGGAGGTCTTATATGAATACTACCCTTCTTTCAAGAATCTTGGACCAAAATCTCCTTCAAAACTCAATCCCCTTGATGCCCCCAAAACAACTCACAACAACTTACTTCGACATCACATAGATATTCTGTTCCATCTAAAAGTATCACTTTGCGCTGCATGCTTTTAGGCTTTTTAACTATCTTCAAAGGAGATCGGGAGAGTTTGCTGGAAGATGATTTCTGAGAAAGTTTATCGTCTTCAAACTGCTGATATTCGAGCTGTCTTGAAGCTGCAGCAGCAAACTCCTGTTCCTTGTCAGTGACCTGTGAAGAACAAACAAAGGAAGTTTTAATTGCAAAATGAGAAAAAAATATAATACAGTACAACTCAGGCACAACATGGTATATTAAGAACAGATTTTTTTCCACTACAGAGTAAGCGATATTGAAAGAATATTAATTACTGACATGCAGATAGATTTATGTACACATGTAATTTTATCTAAAGTGCTTGTATTGGCACAATATAGTAATAATCATTTTATTTCAAGCATGAATCCTGAAATATTCAATAAGAAGAAAAGGATGAAATATTGACTCTAATCTTTTTCTAGCCATTATGTGATAGCATAATGCAGACCCTAAAATAAATCCTATTCATTTATATCTACTATATCCTAATTCTAATTCATTGTAATCTCATAATATATTCCTACTAAATATATTCTAAATATACATAATATGTACATATATTGCACTGTGTATATATATATAGGCATATGTACAGTCATATAGGTATATACATATATTGCATATATACACATGTATATGTACATGAATGTACATATTTGAATGCAGGACAGCTACATGGTACAGTGAATAGAGTGCTGGGCCTGGAGACAGGAAGACTTATCTTCATGAGTTCAAGTCTGGCCTCAAACACATACTAGCAATGTAACCCTGGACAAGTCACGTAACCCTGTCTGCCTCAGTTTCCTCATTCGCTAGAGAAAGAAATGGCAAACTACTTCAGTATCTTTGCCAAGAAAACCTCAAATGTGGCCACCAAGTGTCGGACATGACTGAAATGACTGAAAAACAGCAACAAAATTTATATGTATGCATATAAACATACATGTGAGTGAGTGTGTGAGTGTGAGTGAGTGTGTGTGTGTGTGTGTGTGTATACACACAAGCTCCTTTAAAGCAAGGACTATTTATTTTTTTCTTTGTTTCTCAGTGCCAGGAACATAGTAGGTACTTAATAAATTCTTGTTAGCTGACTGTTACCACATAAACAAATATGCTAACAATTTTTTGAGGTAAAGGAAACATAGGAAATTAAGTAAAGCTGTAAAACCTAATCTTTTCTGTAATTTTACCAGCATAAAAATATCTGATGACTCAAAATTAATTCAATATACTAAGCATCACTGAAATTCATCGCAAATTAATCCCCCAAGTCTGCTTCCCTTCACTATAATGAGCCAGCAAGAGAATGGATCAGATCTGTTCCAAAGCTTTAATCTGCTTTCAAATAGAAACAGACCAGTCCAGGCTAGATTCAACAGGGTACAGGAAGTCCTACTCCAACAACAAGATTCTCCTTTAAATCCCCTAAAAATCCTTTAAATCCCTGATAGACTCAATGCATCTCCCTCAAAAATGCCTTCTTTCTATTCCTTGTATATCAAAATACCCCCGCTCCAAACCACCATAACAAAGGCCAACAATTCATGCCAATTCTTCCAGTATACACGCCAAAAGACAGAACAAAGAAGAGAGGGGCATCTCAAATTCTGTATGATTTTCTTCGGTATTCAGGAAACTTTCTCAATGGTCTTCCAACATCCTGTTAAATTAAAGTGTCTCTAAATCCAAGTCACTGGAGTGGCCATTTATCGCTGCTATGCCTAAGTTTTTCTTAGGCTCTAATATAACAACAAAAAAGATTAATATTTTGGTGTCAATACTTAGCCCTTCTCTCTCTCCTTTAGAAAGTATCTCCTGCCATCTACGGCTCCTATTGAGTAGATCGTTAACATCATCATTTCATCTGTTATTTTGTCCAGGTAGAAGCCCTGATGAGTCTTTAAGAAAAATAAGGGACCAACTTTCAAAGCTGGTGAGGAGAAAAGAAAATGACATATCATTTACTTCAGAAGAATGCTTAGCTAGAGGGTTGTCCTCACCTAAAAAACCCATGTCTCACAGCTCAGTTCAATGTCTTACTATAAATATTCTGGATCCTGAGCATTAAAACAGAAACTCCAAAAGGTCTTGGCCTTGAAGCAGTTGAAGAAATAGTCTGGGAATCTTGGAATTTTGTCTACAATGATACCTGTAAGGATGAGCAGTCATGGCAAGTCAGCCACAAATAATAAGCTGGTTTAAATTTTCCCCTTAAACATTCTCCCTTCATCCAAGCAAATCTGAAGTTTTATATTTCTACTGACAAAATAAATGTATTTCTATGTGAATTTTTTTTTTTTTTTTTCAGAAAAAGCTTAAGTTCCAAGACCAGGATACACTTCCTATGGAAAAGAACAGGCTTTATCTGAGGCACAAGTAGTCATTTGACACTTTGGATGGGAGCTAATGGGAAAAGAAATTACAATGAAAGATGCTTTTTTTCTCCTTTATTCTCATTTACTTTTTCTCTTATAAGGTCATAGAAAGCATATACTCTAATGTTATGCTTTCTCTCCCCATCTTCCATTATTTCATAAGGTCTTTTTAGATTTCTTTGTATTTCTTAAATTCATTGGTCTTAAATGGATTATAATATTCCATTTCACTAATATAACATGATTTATTTGATGATTCCTCTGTTCTTTTACATTTAAGTTTTTACATTTTTGTTTGTTTCTTTGTGATTATATATAATGCTTCTATAAGAATCTTTGTCCAGAAAGTTCATTTTTTTTTTGTTGCTTTTGACATCATTTTCAGGAACTATACCAAATAGCATATTATTAATGAGTCAAAAGATTCTGATTTTTTAATTTACTACATACTGCTCTCCAAAAAGGTTGTACAAGTTTGCAACTCAACCAGTAATGAATAAGAGTACCTGTTCCTCCCCAACCCCATTAGCATTGAGTTTCTTTCCATTTTTTAGGAATGGCACCTAATCTTTGTCACAGCTGATGAGCCTCAGCAAGGAGTAACCAATGTAAGTGAAGAATATATAAAAGGGTAGTTCCTATGACTTAGGAATTTTAAAAAGTATATCTTTCCTAAGGCACGTGGCTGGTTTCCTATAAATGTTTGGTTTTATTTCTCATTTCAAGGTTATGATTACAAGAAGTTGAAGGGAGGTTTTACTTAGTTTTCTCATTTCTCCCAGCTCATGCATAAATCTAGACACTCTTCATGCCTAACAATTCAACTGAACACCAAGAAATTTATTCTGTTTCAATTAGAAAAAAAATATCTATTAAGTGCTTGATATGTGCAGAAGCATATGAACATACTGTGTGCAGAGGGTTGTGCAACCTTTTTAGAGAGTAGAATACAATAAGTTGCTCTTTGATTCATTAATTACATTTTTAGGAATATATCTTGAAAGTTGTTGTCAAAACAAATATCAATTTTCTATTCAAAACCTTTATAATAGCATTATATGTAATCACAGAGAAATTAACAAAAATACTAACAACTTACGGGTCCAACAATAGGGGAGTGATCCAAATAAATTAATGAAATGGGACATCATAATCCATTTAATATTAGTAAAAATTAGTTCTTAGATAAGACATTGTCTTGCCTTCATAGAATTTACAGACTAGTTGAGGGACAGTAAATGAAATACATGCATAAATGTAATATTATAACTTTTGTTAAAAAAAGATTCAATATGAAGGTTACATTTGGGGGGTTGATTTGGGGTCTGGTGTGTTTCATTTGTTTTTAAAGCATAGGCTTTCTGTATTAGCAGGAACTGAGACCTAGCTGCAACTCTTGTGAGGAACAAGGCATGTGAAAGGCTTGCATGTTGTGGGTTTGGGGTTAAGGAACCACTGTTTGCTCACTTACTGCTGGACTAGCTCTCCTTCTGAAAATGCTATTAAAAAACTGAGACTACAGGAGGTAAATGATTGGGAGCCACAATGGTGAATTTCTACAGGGGGGAGGAGCCAAGTGGCAATAGGATATGACATAAGCCTGTTAGAAACAGATGGCAGTGTATATGAAAAAGGTTGATGTGTCAAGGAGTCAAAGCAATGACAAGAGGAGGGGGCCAGCCAAAAAAAGCAACATCAAATCAGGAAAGACCTCTGTTGGAATGTCTCCACTGATATGGACAAATCACTTAGCCTCTCTGAGACTCAGTTTCCTCATCTGCAAAACAGGAAAAACAATGTTTGTAGCACCCACCAAACAGGGTTATTGTAAGGATAGAATTAAGTAATATTTATAAAATGCTTTGTGAATTTTATAATGCTATGCAAAGGTCAGCTATTGTTATTATCGAGACAGTCTGGTGTAGTGGATAAGGAATTGGCCTCGGTTAAGAAGAACTGGGTTTAAGTCTTGCTTCTAAAGCAACTTACTGAAAGCTTAGGAAAGGCCTTAACCTTAACAAGTAACACTACAGAGAAGGTTTCTGATCTCCCATGGTAGAGAAGTTTCTCACCAGAAATTCCCACTACTCATGAAATCACAGGTACAAAAAAAAAAAGTAATAAAATAAAATTAGTATTAAATCAGATCAGGTGCCACCTGCTACAGCAGGACTTTCCTAAGCCTCTCCACTACCACTGATCCCTCTCCCAAATCCTGGTGCAAAATATTTTGTAGATACATTTTGTATTGACGTATCTGTGCACATGCTGTTTCCATCCCTATACAGGTAAGCTCTTTGAGGGAAGGAATTTTTCATTTCCCTTTTTGTATTCCCATTGCCTAGTCCTGTGTCCCGTACATAGTACACACTCAATAAATGCTTGGTGAATCAAATCAAATTGGGTTTCAAGGTACCCAGGGCAGAAGTGGAGCTGAACAGAAAAACAATGAGGCTTCAGGAAAAGATAGTAGTAATATGCTTCTTACATTTAAGGTCAAATCAATAGGAATGAGAAACCAATAAGATGGCAGATACAGTGAAGAGGCATGTTGGCATTGAAGCACTGGCCTTGATCCATTTAGGCGACAGAACAACATGAAGATTTAACCCATCTGTAGGTATTAAATGGAATGCTGGATGCTGTCACTTTCTAAACATCTATGCTAACTGCTCTTAATCCTTGATGTATTCCAATCATGATGGGGAATCTCTAGAAACATTTTGCCAATTCCAAACATTGCAAGAAGATGGATGCACAGTTCCTTCCAGATGTGTTGCTGTTAATATTAGACTGAATATGAATTCTCACAGTTGGCTTCTCATATTTATTTTTAGCTCAATTTAATCTTATACTCTTGTGCTGTGACTTCCTGAGTGTTTCAGTGATACAATCTCTCTATTTTGAAGTAATACATATACTAACTCTTATGCAAGCTTAGTAACTGTCAATTGTGCTAAATTCTTTGCCAAAGTTCTTTCCAAGCTTACAACATCATCACTATCACGTGACTATCTGAAGTACCCATAGGATTCCAATATGGAGGCTTTAAATCAAAATTGTCTTAAGAACCCACTTGGCAAGTATAACAATATTTAAACACATTCAAAACACAGGTATAACTTATTGTCCTCTCCTTATGAATATTCTCTCTTTTCTGAGTTTTTGTAACATTGATTCCTCCTAGTTCTCTTCCTATCTGTATGGCTACTTCTTCTATCTATGTTGCTAGACCAACATCCATGCCCTGTCTGGTACCTGTAAAACTCTGTCCGGGACCCTCTTCTTTTGTCTCTGTACCTTTCTCTCACATTAATCTCATCAACTCCCATGAATAAAATTGTTATTTCTCTATGGATTAGATTACTCTCAGATCCATACAGCCAGCACTCACCTCTCTCCTGTGACCCAGTCTCACATTCCCAGTTGCCTAATGGACATTTCAGACTGGACATGTCACAAATATCTCAAACTCAACAAGTCAAAACAAGCCTCATTATCTCCTCCTACGTTCTCCCGCCAGCCCACCTCTTGTCTTTATTTCCCTATTTCTGTTGAGGTCACCATCATCCTCATTCTTGCAATCACTCAGGTTCACAAGCTTATTTATCCTCAACTTATTTATCCTCAACTCTTCCCTCTCCTTCATCCAATATGTCAAATCTTGGCAATTCTATCTCTACAACTCCTCTCACATCCATCTCTTTCTTTCCACTCTTGTGGCCCCCACCCCTAGGTGTATACACACACACACACACACACACACACACACACACACACACACACACACACACACACGTCTATATAAAATAAGTGTTCATGGAGAAGACGGAGCTACCAAAAAGCTTCTGACTCGATAGTTTCTTGCCTGCAGCGTGGCTAGACAAGATACCATGTCCTAAAGGACTCAACCTGTTTATGCCTAGACTCACTAGAACTGGAGCCCCACCGTCCCGTTGGATATTTGTTTCACCTGGCCCATTACATGAAACCATGTTTCACTTTAATCTACCTTATCCTGCCCCAATCTCTCTGCTGACCTCCAGTCTTGCATCTACAACTATGTTGTTAGACATCTCAAACTAGATGTCCAGTAGACATCTTAAATTCAACATGTTCAAAACAGAATTCACTATCTTTCTCCTGAAACTCTCACTCATAGCTTCCCTATTACATATGGAGTACAACAATCCTGTCCCAATCACTCTGCTGATCTCCAATCTCACATCTCCACCTGCCTTCCAGACATCTCAAACTAGATGTCCAGCAGACATCTTAAACTCATGATGTCGAAAATGGAACTCCTATCTTTCCTCTAAATCTTTCTTCTCTCCTACCTTTCCTATAAATTAGAGGGCAATACCATCCTTCCAGTCCTTCAGGTTCAAAACGAGGCTGTCACCCTTGACTCCTCACTATCTCTCACCCTCCATATCTAATTTGTTGCCTAAGCCTACTGATTTTACCTTTGCAACATCTCTCAAATATGTCCCCTTTTCTTCTCTGACACTGCCACCATCCTGGTGCACATTTTCATCACCTCACTCCAGGAATATTGCAATAGTCTGCTGGTGGGTCTGCCTTCTTCCAGTCTCTGACCACTCTAATCCATCCTCTATTCAGTCACTAAAATGATTTTCCTAAAGTGCAGGTCCAACCATGTCACCCCCCTACTCAGTAAACTCAAGTGACTCCCTATAGCCTTCAGGATCAAATACAAATCTGTATTTGGTGTTTAAATCCCTTTTTAACTTAGCCTTCTTCTACCTTTCAAGTCTTCTTACACACTATTCCCTGCCATATACTCTTCAGCCCAGTGTCACTGGTCTCCTGGTTGTTCCACAAACGAAACACTCCATGTTTTATTCCACGCATTTTCTCCAACTGTCCCCCATGCCTGAAAGGTTCTCCATCATCTCTGCATACTGTCTTCCCTGGCTTCCTTGGCTTCTTTTAATCCTCAACTAAAATCCCATCTTCTTCAGGAAACATTCCCCAATCTCTCTTAACTCTAGAACCTTCTCTATTTCCTATCTATCCTTTACATAGCTTAGTTGTACATTTTTATTTACTGGTTGTCTCCTCCATTAGAGTGTTATCTCCCTGAGTGCAGGGGCTGTCTTTTGCCTACTTTTGTAACTACAGCACTTAGCTCAGTGCCTGGCACACAGTAGGTGCTTAAATGTTTATTGACTGACTTTTTCTTGCAGCCATCTTTTCACTTACATGCTTTCCATAGTGCACTCATACCGTCCAATCCTTACCTCCACCGAGTTTTTGATTTCTAGAAGCATAATCAAATCAATACTGCCACTGCTCTTGGATAGGATATATCAATCTACTCCCTTATGGCTCTACTCACCATCCCTATAATTCATCCAAATATAATACTCTGCCCTGGCCACCATTCCTCTATTTATTATCTCTTCCTGTAAGAATGTAAGTTCCTTGAGATCAAGCACTGTCTTTGTTTTTATTTTTGAATACCCCATGCTTGGTCCAAGATTTGGAATGAACACAGTAAGTCTTCATTCATTCATCTTTTATATTTTATGATGTTCAAACAATGACCACCAAAGAAGTTCTGAAATACAACAATAAAAATGATAATAATAAAATATCCAAAAGATAAATTCTTAAATGATACACCTGGGAGAGGAAAAGAGAAAGTCTCAAACCCATTTTTGTAATATGCGGTACAACCTGTTAACTTATACAAATAGGGGGAATTTTCCTTCCTATCAAAAGAAACACATACAGGAGTCAGAAGTCCAGGTTTTTGGTGGAGTTCTTGTTGATTGATTGAATGAATAAGGAAGAAAGTTTGTGAAATGTGATTTTTTGAAGGCTTTTAAAACAAGATATATTTTTGCCTGCTGGAGATATGAAGAGAATGAACTTTGGTCCCTCATAGTTTCTAATTTTAAGATAACAAATCTTCTAGGAAATATTTAAAATAAGCACAATAAATATTCTTAATTCATTTTTCAGGGGGAAATGACCCATTCAATTATGACCTCTCCATATTTGTTAGGTAGCTAGAAGATGCGGTATGGGGAGCTGGTGGACAAAGATGAGAAACTTTTGAAGAACTGCTGTTTACTGAATTGAGACTGACCTCTTTTTTCACCGGGGTGCTATGTGCTGCTGCTGCAGAGAACTGCTCCAGTGCCTGCTGATGTTCCTCCCTGAGAGGCTGTTCCGCTGGCTGCTGCTGAGCCCCAGCTTGTCCCTGCCGTCCAGAGGCTTCTTGGGGCTCTGGCTCTGGGTCCTGTTTCGATTCAGAGTCAGATCCAGATTCCGTAGTCATGATTGATTGTTCTGCAAGAAAAGCAAGAGGACCCAACTCAATACAGTTTTCTCTCGACTGAAATGGAAAAAGCATGAAGATGCTATATTAGATAGGAAAAAAGAAATAATCAAAGGAAAAAATGAAGAAATACTGAATATTCAACATAGGGTTCTGTTTCTATAGTCTAACAATAGACTGATCAAATTTATTAAATGTATTACACTCATTCCATTCATTTACAGCCATGTGAATGTGAGCCATGAAAATTTTAAGATTACGATGAACCTATAGGGAAAGATTACAGACTGATGAAGATGATTATGGGTTTTGTTCTTTACGAACTTTTTGCTGTAAAACAGTCAAAGTCTAATATTAAAGTAACAAATCATCATAATTAAACAATTAAAGTATACACTCAACTTTCTTTAAACAAATTTGACTCATCAGCCAAATCAGTTATTGCCTATGAAGTACCAATATGCTGTTCCCTCTCTTCCCTCCTTGACATGGCACTTTTGAGAGGGAATGAAGAGAATGGAGAAACAGGAAAGCCCTGCTAATGCCCCCAAACTTCTTTTGATTAATCAATTTTGATTTGTCCTTGTTGAAGCATACCAAAGGTTAAAACCTGGCTTATTTTCTATTAAATAAAAGCTAGTTTAGCAGAGCTTTCCAGTCCCATTCAATTGTTTCTCAAACTACTCACTTATCATACATCTGCCTTCTTCCTACCTCCGATGGGAATATCACAGAGCTACTGCTGTTTAGTCGTTTCACTCATGTTTGACTCTTCATGACGCCTTTTGGGGTTTTCTTGGCAGAGATATTGGAGTGGTTTGCTATTTCTTTCTCCAGCTCATTGTACAAATGAGGAACTGAGGCAAACAGGGTTAAGTGACTTACTCAAGGTCACACGTGTCTGAGAGTCTTTCTGACTCCAGACCCACCACTCTATCCACTCTGCCACCTACAGGGCTATTGGCTCTACTCCAAAGTACCTCCTATCCCATAAGCCATAGGTAGTTAACCTCAGTCCATAAACTTTTTAGAAAATATTCTGATTATTGTATTTCCATAAGTAGTTTCCTTTGTAATCTTGCATATTTTATTTAATGAGTTTTAAAACACTGTTTAAAGAAGGAATCCATGGGCTTTACCAGACCGCCAAAGGGAACCACAACACAAAAAAGGTTTATGGCATCGGCCAAAAATAAATTAAGCAGTTAATTAAAGTGAAGGCGGGCATGAATTCTCCCTCTGGAGTTTGGGTCCTTTAGATTCAAATCTAAAATCTGACAAGAAAGGATATTTTAAATGTATCCATCACTTTTCAGCGTCTTGTATAACAACTCACTTAGCCCCTCTAGGTCTCAATGTGTTCATCCACAAAATTAGGTTAGATTTGATGATCTCAGAAGTCGCTTATTCTCCCACAGACAGATGAGATGAATAAACTTCAGAATTGGAAGGGACCCCAGCGGCCTTACGGTCTAACTTATCCTCAAAAGGAATTCCCATTCTCATATTCCCAACAAGCAGGTATCCAGACTTTACTTGAAGACTTCCAGTGAGGGGAAAATCTACTTTTCTAGGCAGCTCATTCTACTTTGAGATTGACCTAAGTATTACCCAAAAAGTCCAAACAAGTTTGCCTCTTTCCAACTTCGACCTGTTGCTCCTGGCTTTGCCCTTTAGGATCAAACACAGGCAACAAATCTAATCTTTCAGAGGAATTCCCTTTTAAGTACTTGAAGGCAGCAATCATGTTCCTTTAAGTTTTCTCTTCCTCAGGTAAAATGTTCCCATTTCCTTCTGCTGACCTCACAGAACGTAGCCGATCACGATGGCCCTCTTCTAGAAGGGTCTAGTTTATGTCTTCCCTACAATGCAGCACCCAGAACTCTTATCTGCTTTTCCAGATGTCTTCTGACTAGAGAAGCAGACAGCAGAAAAGACTTCCTTATTCCTGTTGTTCAGTCATTTTTTCACTCATATTTAACTCTTCATGACCCCATTTGGAGTTTTCTTGACAAAGATACTGGAGTAGTTCGCTATTTCCTTCTCCAGCTCATTTTACAGATGAGGAAACTGAGGCAAACAGAGTGAAGTGACTTGCCCAGGGTCACACAGCTATTAAGTGTCTGAGTCCAGATCTGAACTCACAAAAAAGAGCCTTTCTGACTTCAAGCCCAGCACTCCATTCGCTGCACACTCTAGTTGCCCCCTTATTGCCAGATGCTGCTATCCCTCTCAATAAGTTCAAGATTATATTAATTAGCTTTTTTGGCCGCGACATCACAATACTGACTCATATTGAATTTGCAGTCCATTAAAATCCCCACATCTTTTTCATACAAAATAACCCTGCCTCCCCCATCTTGAAGGAATAATTTTGTATAATTCTATTCTGAGTTAATGGCATTACCATATTTACTTACATACACCAAAGAGTCCATGATATGATCAGTATGAATACCCACTCCAGTGACACAGTACTTCTTAATACGTAAGACATTAGAGTTAATATGGCTTTATTACACAATCTGCTTTTTTTAGATAAATATGCCCAATTAACTAAACATGTTTAGCCCAAGCCCCCACAAAATATACCAGGTTAAAGTGCAGAAGAGACAATGATCACAAAAAAAGTAATTAATCCTGCCATAACATTTCATTCTCTGTGTAAGTTTTTTCCCCTGCCAAAGCTACAGGTACAAGTAAGATCTGGGTCCATTTTGTTGCAGGAAAAGTTTTGGTTCTCTCTTAGAAAAAAAGAGATGAATACTCTGACACTTTGGAATTCTTGGTCCATGCACTTAATCACACCAAAATTTGTGCATTTTGTTTTTGCATCTGTAGTCAACACAGCATAATAAATCTACTGCTTTGAATGTAACATAAATATTTTGAAAGTTACTTATGTAGGATATAACCTCTGAGAACTTTATATTTTTCTCTAGCCTTCTCAAACCTTAAAGCATGTAAACCTCTTTGTAGAAAACTAGGCAGTATTCAATGAATCCATTTTGATGATTCAATTCAAATACCAGTTGCATGCCTACTATGAGCCAGACACTGGGCTAGACATAAACTGGGGGAGGGGATGTACCACTCCCCCCACATCAATTACCATAGTTAATAAGATATTCTATGCCCTGATACTTTTATCAGGAAAGAATACTTCTGAGTGACAATCTAATATGTAAACTAGACATAAACAATTCCTAGACACCTTTATTGAATAAATAAATCAAAAGGATAAGCTGGATATGAGGACTTAAGTGCTTCTAGCCATTGAATGACATAGACAATAAGTGAGTCCAATTGCTGCTTGCATCCGGGCATTAGCAGTTAGCTAATTAGATATTTTAAAGGGGGGGAGGGGAGTCTGACCAAAAATTGGAAAACCAGATATTCCAAATGCCTCCTTAGAGGTCCCTTCTTGCTAATAAGCGGAACCACATCAAGAAGAGGATTTGTTTCAGCAGGTATAGAAGCAGAGAAGACTGTGCCAATCCCCTATAGATATCACCACCTTTGTTTGTGGGTTTGTGGGGTTTTTTTTTAAATCTAATGGCTTCTAACTGCTTCTGATATCAAATTTAAACTCTAGATTGGCATTTAAAGCCCTTCATAATCACCTTTCTGGGCAGATTACACACAACTCCTTTTCACACACTTTACATTCCAGTAATGGTCTTTCTGTTTTTCCATGAGTAGTTCTGATCTATATCTGGTCACTGGACCCAGATGGTGTCAGAAGAGAAAGTGAGGCTGGTGATTTTGCACAGCCCTCCCTCACTTAAATCTAATTCACTTGCATGTCAAGGCACCATCTTTCTGATGTCATCAACCTCTTCAAAAACAAAGGACAAAGATCAGCAACAATTCTGTTCCTCCTACACAATATTCCACTTCCCAACTCTAGGCACAAAATGAACCCCATGCCTGAAATATCCTCCGTTCTCACCTTTGCCTCTTAAAATTCCCAATTCCCTTCAAAGATTGGCTTAAGGGGCATCTCCTATATAAGCCCTTTCCTTATCCCCCAGAATAGAATGCTCTATCTCATAACTTTGTATTTATTTTAAATATACTTAGTGTTTAGTATAAGGACATATGTTATCTTCCTTGATAGAATTTAAGCTGCAGGTGGGCAGAGACTGTGGCAGAAATGTTTAATATTCAAATCACAGAGACTGAGATACAGGAACAGGGGAAATGATAATATTCATGGCCTCAAGTGTCCATATCTAGACATGAAAGCAGGGGTAATCACAAGTCTGGACCAAAATAGATAAAATTAATATCTAAAATAAATTTCATTTATTTTGTTCCAGACTTATGATGTTATTGATGTAGGGAGTCTTCACTGAGACAACTACTTCTACCACTGCATATCAACAATTGTTCTCTAATTTAGTATGTCAGAGAGTTAGTGGTTTTGCCACAGAGCCAGCCTCACAACTGAAATGTTGCCAGGGGTTGAACACAGATCTGCCTTCATGACTCCAAGGCTGACTCTCTGTCCAGTACAGCACACTACCTATCAGAGAGCTTAATACAAGCAAATAAATACAAACTCATGCATACCATGGAGACCATGAGACACGATGCCATGACGGGAATTATTTAAAATTCCAGTCTGGGATTTATTAAATATTAGTGGACCTTATTTAAAAAAAAAAAAGATTATTGTTGTTCTTACTTCATTTTCAAAAGAGGATCAACGATTTCATAGGGTGATGTCTTGACTAGAGTGTGAATTGGATTTAGGTGAGGCAAAGATGCACAAAGTCATCAGTCTCACTCTCACTTCCCAGAGTCATATAAATCCAATGGCAGGAAAAAAATCAAGACGACTGGCAATGGCCCAGGAAGCAATGGATGAACTTGGCATCTTCACTTCAACTGCCTTCATGGCTGCTGGAACAAATTGTTCTCATCTGCCCATTCTGCCTGGGGGGAGTCTTCACATGCTTGGGGTAGACTTCTCCCTAACTTACCAATGAGTTTCAAGCCTGCTGTACCCTCAATCTGGTTTAGCCTACACCAAGAAAGACAGTTTTATCAGGCTATGGCTGCTGGGTATGCTACAGCTTCTTGGAGCCACAGGTGAGAGTTGAGTGCCCTAAATTTCTATCATAACTTAAATCCAACTTTCCTTAAAGTGGTCTGCAAGGGCAAAATTCAATTCTGCTACCTAACTATCAACAGGCCTTTGCCAGATGAGTTCTAATTCAATTAATCAATCAACAAACTTTTATTAAGCACTTACAATGTGCCAGACACTACTCTAATCTCTGATGATACAAGCACAAAGAATAACATTCCTACTCAAAAGAAGCTTACATTTGATAACATGGCCATTGAGGTAAGGCACAAGGAGTTGTGGCAAAGCATTCTACATATTTTGGTAAATTTATTTGTGGTATGGAAATCCACCAATAATAGGATCATAAAAAGATTTCTGATCATTTTTAACCTCTTTAAACAAATGGGAGCCTTCCCATTTTTCAGGATCTGGTCAGATTTTTTTAAAAGTTCAACATTGATTACTTCTCAAATATAATCAAGTGCCACAATACAAATCTCTTTATTAATGTGGAGTGCTTCTGATTTCAATGCCCCTTATATCTTAATTGTAAAAACAAAAACAAAAAAGGCAACAACTGTTTATAAGAATTTTTCTAACAAGCTGACCTCAGTGCCAAGAGATTTTTCCAATGCCAGTGTAACTGTTCCCTTAATCTGTCATTTTCTATTTGATTCTGCTTTCAGAATAACTTCACAGCTATTGCCCAAAGCAATACTGCCTGCTCAACATAATTTGAACCAAAACATAAAATTAAATATGGCCCAACATTTGATGATCAAATTTCTCAAAAGGCAGTCTCCCAAATATTATAATCATATACCTATATAGAATACTTTCAACCTATCTTAATTATTGCTGTATTTAACACTACATGCACTATGTAACACACATTGTAACTATTGTTTCCTCATGAATTGTTCTGATAAAATAAAACTTTGATTGCTTTTCATGTATTGATTGCAACCCTTTACATTTAGCAAATGCAAGGGGAATTAAATCTCCAATGATAGAAGCCAGGAAAAGTAAAAGTACTCAATGTGCTTAAAATAAAGTAATATTAATGCACCCGATTTATGCATATATATCTAATTCAATTTCAAAAAGCCGTTCAATATTTCTTTCCTCTTCCATTCCCATCCATCACTCTACCAGGTAATAAACTGATTTTTACATCTAGTAGTCATTGTAAACATATGCCACCAAACACTATATTTCCAAAAAATGCTACCTTTTATCTTTATAGTTGAGAAGTTGCATTTTTTAAAAGTTCTTTTTAAATGGTTCAGGCATTTGTCTGAATTAAGCTTGCACACATTACACAATTATGGTTCTCCTTTCTCTGACTATTCTCTTTCTCTTGTCTCTTTCATCATTAGCTTTTCTTCTTCCTTTTGAATAGTTAATTATGGCTATTTTCTAAGTCTCAGTTCTAACTTCCTTTTTTTCTCCCTTTGTACTCCACTCCTTTGAAGAAGATTGTTCATTCATGTGGTGGTAACTATTACATATAAGGTAAACAACTCCCAAAGTAATTTGTCCAACCCTGACCTTTTTGAGGTGCAATATTTCCAGTTGCCTACAGGCCCTCTCCACTTGAAGATCCTGCCAACATTAGAAAAAGTTCAAAACTGAGCTCTTGTGATCATTTCCTTTATACCATTTTTATCATGTCAATTCCCTAAATGAGCAAAATTGCTCAACTGTTCTACTTACTTGACTTGGCTTTTAGGACTCTTTACCAAACTGTACCCATTCAACCTTTCTCCTTATTACCTACACAATCAAAAAGGCTTTTTATTGCAATAACCAATCTGAATGGCTTATCATCCACCAAACATGGTACGTTCATTTGCTTTACTTCATGCATCTGAACCCTTAATTCTTCCACTTCACGTGTCTTCCTCTTCTCTTCCAATATGCAAAATGGCTTCCCCCCATTATGTTATTTACTTCCTGCAAAATAGTGCACAAACTCTAATTCCTTCAGAAAATCTTCCGTGATTATTGCTAACTATTGGTGACTCCTCATCTCAGTACCTCATCAATATTTACATTCTCAGTTTGTGCTAAAACCAACTCTCAGTTTTCTTGGCTAATGGAAGAAACCATGTCATATACGATCCCAAATAGTAGATAACCAAAATTCATTGGTGTATGATTATTTGAATGCACTGTGGAGTAGAGATTTAACTTTATAAATATGTTTAGTACAAATGAAATAGGGGTGAGTGGACTATGTGTGGGCTTGGGTGGCGGGGAAAAGACTCATTCTTTTTGAAATAAGTATTTTATTTCATTATAAATATCTCAAGGTTATATTAAAAATAACTATAAAGAAATAAGTTATGTTATTTGATGCCTACATGATTACCTTAAATTTAATGTATTGCATACTGTCAAAGTTAGTATCCTAGGCAAAGAAGCACCTAATGATACAATCTCAGAGATGGAAGGGACTTCAGAAGCCATCTCATCCAACCCACATTGAGACAATTTACCTCAGGGTAAATTGTCAAATGGGCACAAGCCACTAACATGAGAACAGGGAAGGTGGATCAGCTGATAAACTCTAAAGCCCAATCACTACCTAGACCCCCAAGGGAGATGTCAAAAGGGGATACCCAGAGCTCAAACTTCAATTGATAAATGGTCAAAGGATAAGAACAGGCAGTTTAAGAAGAAGAAATCAAAGCTATCTATAGTCATATGAAAAAAATGTTCTGAATCACCATTGATTAGAGAAATGTACATTAAAACAATTCTGAGATACTCACCTCACACCTAATAAATTGGCTAATATGACAGCAAATGAAAAACGACAAATGTTAGGAGTGATGTGGAAAAATGGGGACACTAATACACTATTGGCAAAGTTATGAAGTAATACAACCATTCCGAGAACAATTTGGAACTATACTCAAAGGGATATAAAACTGTGCATACCCTTTGACCCAGCAATACCACTATTAGGTCTGTATACCAAAGAGATCAAAAGAACAGGCAAAGGATCTATATATACAAAAATATTTATAGCAGCTCCTTTTTGTGGTGGCAAATAATTGGACATTGAGGGGATGCTCATCAATTGAGGAACGACTGAACAAGCTGTGGTAAATGATTGTGATGGAGTACTACTGTGCTACAAGAAATGATGAGCAAGACATTTTCAGAAAAATCAAGGCTTACATGAACTGATGCAAAGTGAAGTGAGCACAGTCAGAAGAACATCTTACACAAAACCAGCAACACTGGACAATGATCAACTGTGAGTGACTCAGCTTTTCTGATCAATACAATGATCCAATACAGTTCCAAAGGACCTATAAAGAAAATGCCTGTCACCTCCAGAGAAAGAACTGATGGAGTCTGAATGCAGATTGAAGCACATTTTTTTTCACTTTCTTTATCCTTCTTGCCTTTTTTTTTTTTTTTGCTAACATGGTAATACAGAATTATGTTTTGCATGAGTTCACATGCATAATTAATATCACATTTCTTGCCTTCACAATAGGTGAGGGAGATGGAGGGAGGGAAAGAATTCAGAAATTTAAAAAAATTATATTCTCATAAATTTGACTTAGTTCTGTATATATTTTAGAAATGAGGCCCTTATTTATAAGAATATAAGTCATTCCCCAATTGATGAATGGTCAAAGGATATGAACAGGCAGTTTTCAGATGAAGAAATTAAAGCCATCTATAGTCATATGAAAAAAATGCTCTAAATCACTATCGATTAAAGAAATGCAAATCAAAAACCACATCACACCTATCAGATTGGCTAACATGACAAAACAGGAAAATGATAAATGTTGGAAAAGATGTAGGAAAACTGAAACACTAATGCATTGTTGGTGGAGTTGCAAAATGATCCAACCATTTTGGAGAGCCGTTTGGAACTATGCTCAAAGGGCTGCAAAAATGTGCATACCCTTTGACCCACCAATAGTACTTCTAGGTCTGTATCCCAAAGAGATCATACAAATGGGAAAAGGACCCACATGTACAACAATATTTACAGCAGCCCTTTCTGAGGTGGCAAAGAATTGGAAATTAAGGGCATGCCCATCAATTGGGAATGACTGAACAAGTTGTGGTATATGAATGTAATGGAATACTATTGTGCTATAAGAAATGATGAGCAGGCAGACTTCAGAAAAACCTGGAAAGACTTGTATGGACTGATGCTGAGTAAAGTGAGCAGGAAACCGTTGTACACAATAACAGCCATGTTGTATGATGACAAACTTTGATAGATTTATCTCTTCTCAGCAATGCAAGGATTTAAGACATCTCCAAGTCTCAAGATAGAAAATGCTATCCCCATCTAGGAAAGAATTATAGAGTTTGAATCCAAATCAAAGCACACTGTCTGCTCTTTTTTTTTCTTCTGTTTTGTATTGTTTCTTCTTTCTTGTTGTTCCTACTATTGGTTCTAATTCTTTTTTACAACATGACTAATGTGAAAATATGTTTAATAGGAATGTATATGCAGAGCCTATATCAGATTGCGTGCCTTCTGGGGTGGGGGGAAGGGAAGAAATTTAAAACTCAAAAGTTTATGGGAGTGATTGTTGAAAACTAAAAATAAGTTGGTTAATTTAAAAACATTTTTTAAAAATGAATACTAAAAATAAATAGTTTTTAAAAGCTAGGACTTAGGAGGAAGTACACTGAGAAAGAAAGGTGTTAAAACCAGAAAAAAGAAGTGATTTGTTCTGAGTAGTTGGAAAGTAAAACATGCAGGCTGGAGAAGAACTATGCAAGAAAGGAGGACTTCAGGACTTGACCTAAAACTTAGTTAAAGTCTGAGATCCTAGTTAAAGGCAAAAAAGCTAAAATTCACTTCAAAGAAGATGAGACATAAATAGGTAAAAGAGCATGCTTTATGTTGACGGTTTCCAAATTCAGGCCATGCCTGACTCCAAGGAGTATGTGATCAACCAATGGGAGGGTAGGAAAATGGGGGAGATCCCATCCTTCCCACAGCAGGGATTGTCTCCAATACAACCATACTTACCCTTAGGTCCCAGTACTTCCTTATTCTACCCCTTCCCTTCACTGTGTAAGCTAGCAATACCATCTCCCCTTCCCTCTTGCTTCTCAACCAGGCATCAGGTCCCCGGTACAACTATAAACCAACCTCTCCTCCAGGCATCTACTGTAATAACCACTAGGAAAATCTCTCTCCCCACAGAATACTGACCTCTACCTTCCCAGATTAAGTGTTCTCAGGGAGCAGGTTATATGCTCTGGTGAGAAAGAGTGCTGCATCCCTTTTTATTTTTAGTAGAAAAATGTAATCCATATAGGATGAATAAGTATGGATGGGTTGAGATCTTCACTGCAGATTTTATTACATTATCTTTTCCCCAAAACCAACCTCCCTTCCAAACTTCCCTATTAGTGTTGAGGGTACCATCATTCTTCCAGCTTTCACTATCTCATGCCCCACATATCCAATCATCAGTTACCAAATCGTATACTTCTACCTCCACAACATCTCTCCTATCTGTCCTCTGCTCTCAACTCAGACTGTCACAACCATAGTTAGGTCCTCATCACCTCTCACCTAAATTATTACAATAATCTCCGAAATAGTCTCAAGTGTCTCCCAGTAGTTTCCAAAGTAATATTCCTGAAGAGCAAGATTTCATCATGTAATACTCCCCAACACTCAAACTCCACTGGTTGTCCATTGTTTCTAGGGCCAAATATCATTTATCATCATCCCATTCTTTTTAAACATCTGTTTTGGCTGATGGTATTTTAAATGATTAATACAGTAGTATATGCATATAAATTATAAATGAAAAAATATACAATTATTGATGCATTCTCAAAATTTTTGACTAGGTGAACAATCAAAATTATGTACAAAATTAGAAATGGGTCAGAAGTGAGGATACTTCATCTGCCCCATTCAGACTTATACAGAGTTAACTGGAGAATTTCCCTATGTCTTTGCAAATTGAATTTTCTCGGTGTAATTTTTATTTACTTTCCCTGCTAATTTTCTGGGTTTCTTACTGTCTTGGTTTATATGACAGAAAGGAAGAGTTTTGTCCATTCTGGGACCAGGAGTTCTCTGAGGGAACCCAGTTGTCCCAGACAGTGAGCTAGAACTGGTGGCAGCAAGACTGTAAGCATTTAAATAATCCTCTTGGTAGACAGGGACTTGGAATTCAGAGGAAGAAGTTATTCTTAGCTTCCTACAGGCTAAGAATGAAAGAGTGACAGGATGAAAGTTCCAAAGGCAGCATTTGCAAGTGTAAGTAGAACCACAGTAGAATTCTCAGCCCAATTTCACTAAAAGATAGTCATCAGCACACATTTGAGGCATTGCTCTCTTACAGACAGATTTATTTTAAAGAAATCTTGTGAAAGCTGAAGAAAAAAAAAACCAACCTTCATGGCTCCCGCTTAAAAGAAGGTCATCTCAATTTCTCAATAAATAATAGCTTTACTAAGCCAGTTTCTATGTTTAAAAATCTAACTGTTTTCTACAGCTGACAGAAAAGACTCTCAAGAGGCTGTACAAAAATAATTGTGAAATTTAAATCTGTACCATTTATGTGCAAAAGAAAAAATTCATAAGTAAGCAATGTAACTTTTCAATATTGGCATAAATGGATTTTATTTATAGTGTCTTCTTGCCAAGGAAAGTAGAAATAAAATGACCAAAAGGAAAAGAACATTGATTTATTTCACTTATTTCCCACATAAGTAACTTCATGGGGGAGATGACGCTCATAAAATTCCATCAATATTATGTAGGTCTCTGAGTCTTTTGTGAATTTTTTAACATTCATGAATGAGCTAATATCTATCAGTGATGAATAAATTAGTAGACCATTCCTGCTCCTAGAAATACGCCTTTCCTTTAGAATTCCCAAGAGTTAGGTTTAAAGGAAAAAGCAGTGGTGGGGCTTGGGGCATTTGTGAGGGTATAACATAGAGAGAGAGAGAGAGAGAGAGAGACAGAGAGACAGAGAGACAGAGAGAGAGAGACAGAGAGAGAGAGACAGAGACTTAAGACCTTTGAAGCTGAATAAGTTCAGTGCAATTGACAGTACAAATTGTCCCTTTTGACATAAAACTCTCATCTATTCTATTGGAATGGTCATGGCTAATTATTTCTCCAAGGAAAAAAGACATGTATTTACTTTTAGTTTTACATAACTTCAATATTATCTCCTAATTACTGCATGTCCAAAGGTAAAAAGGTTAAATATCTACGACTATTGGGGGGTGGGGTGACATGATATAACTTAACTTAAAAAGTAAAGCAGCCAAATATTATATAATTAACCAACCAACAATTACTATGCTCCTAACACTATGGAAGATATAAAAGTGGCATAAATCATTGTACATAAGGAGTATACAATCTTATTGAGGAGTGATAAACTTATAGATTATTCAGAATGTGTGCATTCAATGTCATAGATAAAATAATATTAACATATGTAAACAATTGGGAAAGCATTAAGATAACACAGTGCTTCTTAATAAGGGAGGGAATCTGAGATCACAAGTTCTCAAGACCCAAAGGTCCTAAACTGTCACAGGGGAAGAGACAAGCTGTTCCCTGGATGATGTAAGAAAACAGAGGGAAGAGATAAAGACTGGTTAGAAAGTGCCAAACAAGTTTGCATGTCTATAAAATGGAATGTATAACAGCAATGTAGTAGGTGGCCCAAAGGCTAGGGAGTGTAAGAGTAGGTGGGGGCATATATAGAAGACCACTAGCATTTTCAAAAATTCTTTCAATGAATGAATTTACAAGTTCTATTAATTTTTACATGCAATGGCTTGGATATATTTTTTCAAATCCTTGTAATTCATTCAAAAGCATTTATTTGCTAGGCACTATGATAGATGCTGGGAATACAAAAACAAAAACAAAACAGTCCCTGCGCTCAAGAAGACTGGTTTTCCCCATGTAGTAACATGTACATCCAAAAAAAAAAGTTGATAAAATGTATTTAATGTACATATGTACATTATGTACAAAATGTAATTTAATGTACATATAAAGTAATTAAGTAGAGAGAGTGTACTCAACAAGAGAAAATAGGGAAAACTATATGTAGGCGATGACTCTTGCAAAAAAAAAAAAAACAAAAACCCATAAATGAAGCTAGAGACTTGAAGAAGCAGAGATGAGAACTGAAAGCATTCTAGTAAGGGAGGGATGGCTTATGTAAAGGCCTAGGGGGACGGGAGATGGAATGTTGTGAACAGAGAACAGAAAATAAATAAATTTGACTTGTCTGTAAAGTTCATGAGGAAGAGTAAATATGAAATCAGTTGGGAAAAGGATAAGAATTTGAAAAGCTTTAAAGATCAAACTGGAATTTTTATTTTATTCTGGAGGCAAATCAGAGTCAATGGAACTTCCAGAGCAGAAGAGTGACAAGGGTAGATCTGGTTTTAGGAATATAAATTTGGAAGCTATTTGAAAAATGAATTGGAAAGTGGGGGTACTCCATAGACCAATTAGGAAGCTACAAAATAATCCATACAAGGTGACTATACCTAAGATGGTTATGTTGTGCCTGGACAGAAGATGGATGAGATGTTTCATAGGAGAATTAATAAGAATTGAAATTGATAAGGAAGAATAAAAAATTGAAAGTAACTTTGAGGGTGCATTTTAATGGGGAAAATGGTGGGACCTTCAACAGAAAAAGTTAAGTCAGAAAGAAGGATGAATTTTATAGAGAAAAAAATAAGGACAGTTTCAGACATGTTGGGTTTGACATGTTTATGAGTGTCCAATTATATGTGCCCAATGGAGAGTAACTAATAAAGCCCTGAAGGTCCAGAAACAGACAAGGGATGATCCATCTAGAATACATAGAGGAGTGATTGGCACAGAAAGGATGATAATAACAAGGTGACATGCTTACTAAGAGAGAGTACAGAAAGAGAAAAAGAGATCCAAGACAAACCTTTGGAGGACACCATAGATTATCTTCTTCATATACAAGGATCCACTCAAGGAGATTGCTGAGTTGCCAAATAATTAGAAAGATAGCCATTAAAAATCAGTTTAATGAAAATCCAAAGATAAGGGGGGGACCATGTTCAATGATGACAAGTGCTCCTAATTAAATCATGGACACCTATAGAACCACTGATCAACAACCATAAGAGAATTTCAGTCTGTTCCTACCTCAGAAGGTTCAGTCCCGCTGAACAAGGCAGTTAAAAAAAATTAAGTCCTTTAGTGCAAGGCCACAGAGATCAAAAACTGTATTTGTCCCCCCACTCCCCACGCCAACCCTTCTACCTTAATATCTATGCCTTACTTTTCCCAAATGGCTTAGGCTGGTGAAGAGATCAGGTAGAGCAAGAGGAAAGGTAGCAGAGAAGAAATGGAGGAATGACACTTAATAAAAAAAAATTGAACATAAGCATGCCATGCTCCAAGTCTATTTGCTTTGCTTTTCTAATCGGCTATAATCTTTTTTAATCTATAAAGTGAATGACTAAGAGAAAAAACTGGAGGAAGAATGCAGATAAAATAGAAACATTTTTGGAGGCAGAAGAAAATTGGAATTGCCAACGTAAAAAAAAGAAGAATAGATCAATTACCAAAAAAAAAAAAAAAAGAGAGAGAGAAAAGGAGACAGAAGGACTGGAAGAATGTAAGTCCAAGGACAGAAAGGTAAAGATTACAACAGAGAAGAGAGGAACAGGATAGTTGGAAGGGATGGTAAAGCATGTAGAAACTATTTACAGATTCTTATATTAACCAATATACAAATGCTTTAAAGACCTGTGCTTACTAGAATCTATTTCCATTCCTATTGCTAGAACACAGTAGAGTATAGCAGAGAGAGCCCTTCAATATATCAGAGATGTAGTCAAGGGAAGGGGTGAACATCTGGTTAACAAAATGATATTTGTGAATGGGTTTTAGATTTTTGCACAACAGCTTAAATATAGGAATGATGAGCCGTTAGCCAAGGAAAAAGGAAATCTATAGTAAGAGCTGGTAAAAAGGTATTGGTCTGAAGTAAATCTAATCAAAAGGGCTTTAAAATGAAAAAGACTGGGGAATGGGGGGGGGGATGCCAAGATATAGATACATAGATAGATAGATTTGTGTGCGCGCGCGCACACACACACACACAGCTGGATACACTACATATAAGAAGAAAAACACCAAGAAAAACATCAAGAAATTCACAGGAGATAAAATCAAAGAAAAGATGCAGCATGGGAATCTCTCAAGAACTACATTGGAAAGAAACAATGGGGTTGAAGGTTCGTTGGGGCAGGTAAGTTCTATAAAGAGACCGATGTGAATACACAGGGAACCCATCAACGAAACTAATTTTAAAATCAAGACAGACAGAAGACTGAAGCAAGGGCAGGCAACAGAGGATGCACAAAGATGGGGCACAGTACTGTAAAAATAGTGTCAGAAGCATTGAAGCTGAGAATGAGCTGAAGTCTGGCAAAGAATGCTAATGGCAACAAGATGATTTTTTTAGTTAGACTGAGGAAAAGTACATTTAAAATGGACAGCAGCACTGATCAGGGTGAATGGGATGAGGAAGAGAATGCAGGACTGCTCAATCCTTCTTTTGTTTTTGTTTTCTACTCCACTGGAATAGAAAAGACAAAGTATAGAGAATACCATATGTAAACTATTATCAGTCAGTGAGTTTGATTCCTGTGTTTCTGCCAAAATTCTATTACAAATTACTAAGGGGATGGTTAGTGAATATGTAGAAAAGGAATCATTTTCATAAAAATCAGCTTGATTTCAACAAAACCAGGTTAGACTACCCTTATTTCCCTTAGCAAAAAACAGGTCGATAAGATCAGAAGAATGTTAGAGTTATATATTTTTGCAAAGCATTTGACAAAAAAATCTATCATTGTTTTTTGTGGAAAACACAGAGAGATGTGAGTTAGACAATAAACAGGAAATTTTTGAAACAGGTTGGAATTGCAGGCTCAATGAGCAGTCATTTAGGGGTCAATGATCAACCTTGAAAGATTTCTCCAATGAAGTACCTCAGGATTCTCCCCTTGACCTTGTGCTAGTTAATATTTTTCGTCAACAATGTGGACCAGGAAATAAATGGCATACTTATCAAATTAGCACAAAGCTGGGAGGAAGTTAATATAACAAAGGCAGCAAGATGGTATAGTGGAGTGGAGAAAAACCTAAATTCAAATTTGACCTTATTCACTTATTAGCTGTATGACCCTCAGCAAGTCACTTAACCTCTCTCAGGCTCAGTTTCTTCATCTGTGATATGTGGATAATAATAGCACCTCTCTCCTAGGATTGCTGTGGGGATAAAATGTTGTGGGAATAAAACCTTAAAGCACTATATAAATGCTAGGTATTATTAATGTTATTATTATAGATGATAGAATTGGTATACAAAAATATCAACAGTTTAGAGAGGTGGACTGACAAGATAAATATTAATGAAAATAAATGTAAATGCTATCCGTGGGTCTAAAAAATCAATTTTACATCTACATCAAGAGAAAGGGCAAGCTGAAGACTGCATTTGTCTGAAAAAGATTTGGGGTATCTAACAGCCAGAGAGAAGGCAGTCACTCATCTAGATAAGACACTGGGTCCTCTCTGACCTATTAGGAGGGCTATAAAGGAATTCAGAACAAATTTCATTAGGAGATTCATTTAAAGGAAATTTAAAAAGTAATCACCCCAGAATTACTACAAAATGAAACTATACTGACTAGAAGGAGCATATATCATCATTTGTTATCCAAGAAAAATCTGTGATTTGGTGAAATTTTATTCTGTATGATGAGAGGCAGCTGGGACATATCCCATGAGGATTAAAAGCTGTTCTTGGAACCAACAAGCCCTAGATTCAAGTTCTTCCTCTGATAATTAATGGTTAAGCTCTGTTAGAGAAATTACTTCACTTTTATTTTCTCCAGGCAATTCTCTGACTATAAATTGCAGAGGAGGAGCTGACCTACAGTATTGGTGTCCATTTTCTCACCCATGAGTTCCCTATACCACTGAAATCACAAATCAAGTCCCTATCCCTATGATAATGAAAAAGAGAGTGAGATACCACTGGATGAGCCCTTCAGGTAAGTTATGGTCAGCATCCTAATACTGAAAGGACAACCACCACATTTCCTTAGCAGAGGAGGAGGCTGGCTAAAGGCAGCATTAATTACTTCATTCTACTAAGGAGCTATTCAGGGTCATGGAATAGAAATTTACTAGTGATTCCACCTAATAAACTGGAAAAGGTGAAGCCAATTTTTATCATTTTCTCTCACTAGGAATGTTTACATATGCTGATAAACTGACTCATTTTTGCAAAAAAAGTTTTTCTTTTTTTTTAAACCAGCAAAGAAACATTTAATTTTTTAAATGCAAAAATACAATGCATTTTTCACATCAAGTGGTAAATAATTTACAAAATTAAATAATACATAGTATTATAAGAAGCCAGTCTATAATTACTCTTTAAAATTTTGCTGATACCGAATGTCAGAGGAAAGAAGCTCCCAACATTCCTGTTAACAAGAGAATATTTCAAAAGGCAAGAGAGTCAGCATGTTCCTGGGGAAAAGGGAAACTCAGGAAAGCTTTCAAGGCAGCCAGAAGTAAATCATTTAAGAAGGCTGGATATAAGTGAAGACCACTACTTCTAAAAGAGGAAGGTCTGACTCAGCAAAATTGGCGGTGGGGGGGGGGGGGGGGGTTGACTAAATTTTATCCCATGGACATGTGTTGCTCCACAGAGAATCTTCCACTGTGAAGATTTCTTAGTTTTATGTTTGTGGTCCCTGAAGCAGGGCAGAAAGTTGATGACACAAAAAAGGTTCAGCTTTTAGTTACTAACATCAATACAGATTTCAATAAGAATTTAAATTTCTAATTAGGAAATCACATATAATCTACAATGTTAAAAATCTCACACACATATATACAAATTCAGATGGATAGCAAGAGTTGATTTCACTCTGGAAAAATTTAATTTTGTGGTTAAGTAAGCACTAGCTCCAACATTCCCAAAATACAAATTAAAAACAGATATTGATGTATCATTAATAAAAATAAGATTTTTTTAAAGCTATATGTCTCTAAAATTAAAAAACAATCTTTTAGATTTACATAATGTTAATTATATTCCTGCATTATATGTAAGCTGTTGTTATCAGTCATTTTTTCAGTCATGTCCAACTCTTTGTGACCATATTTGGGGTCTTCTTGGCAGAGATACTGGAACAATTTACTATTTCCTTCTCCAGCTCATTTTACAGATGAAGAAACTGAGGCTAACAGGGTTAAGTGACTTACTCAAAGTCAAATAGCTAGTAAGTGTCTGAGGCCAGTTTTGAACTCAGGAAGATGCACCTTCCTGACTCCAGGTCCAACATTCTATTCACTGAGTGACCTAGCTACCCATATGTATATGAGAACCAAACTAAGAATAGATTAAATAGGTTATCCTCCAAAGACAGTAAGTTAACAGCCTGGTTGACTCCTATACAGTGAGGCTATAATTTTGTTGTTGTTTGTTTGTTTTACAGTTATGTTCAATTCTTTGTGGATTTTCTTAGCAAAGATACTGGGATGGTTTGCCATTTCCTTCTCCAGCTCATTTTACAGATAAGAAAACTGAGGTAAATGAGGTCAAGTGACTTGCCCAGAGTCACACAGCTAGTAAGTGTCTTGAGGCCAATTTCAGCTCTGGAAGATGAGTCTTCCTGACTCCAGGTCTGTCGCTCTATTGACTTTGCCACCTAGCTGCCCGAATAGTATCATATATCACATAGGTTTTATGCTCCCCAAAAGAGTTGCAATAGATGAACTATAAAGCTTTTTTTTTCCTAGTGCCATGATTAAGTCATCAAGGTCTAGAATTTCTGGAAGAGTCTATTTCTACTTCACATATGGATATGCATTTCTTTTATGTGTCTATATATGGAGAATAGAACAGATATTAAGAGAAACACATAACTAGAAATGAACTTCTAGGGCTCTTTCTTTACAGACTTAATACAATGGCATATTATCAGGATAATAAAAACTTATGATTCTTCACTAATCCTTTGATGAATGAGCCCTAAAATCATGAATATAAGAAGGATACAGTGGAAAAACCCATGAGTCATTGCATATTTTTCATTCATGAATAATTTTTCATTTTACGTAGGAACTTTAAAAGAAAACAACAGCAATGATATCAAGAAATTAAACTTCATATGATAAGTTTCTGGTAGAAAAATTATCCAAAAATACTTTTAGTAAATAACTCTTTTAACCCTAAAACTCAGCTTCTCAAAATTATAATAATTCATGAATTTTTCTTGCAGTAAATGTAATTTAATGATGTGAGTTCCTTTAGCAAAAAATAGAAAAGTCAATCTCAAAATAACCAAGATTGAAGTTTAAGGAAAAATTAAATTAAAAGGGGAAAAAATGTAAAGCTCTAACAAACTACAAAAGGAACTAAGCTCAGTACTTTTGCCAAACACAATATTGGATGAAGTGTAACTGAATGAACTAAATATAATGTCAACTTTCCTCTATCTCTCATGAAATGCACATTGACTGACTAGAATGTCATTCAGATATGATCTGCAGAGACAGTGCTTTTCAACTAAAACCAGAAATACTCACTGCCTTTCAGAATTTTAAATATAAGTGCTGACAGAAATTTTAACAAAAATTTATAAAATGTTACATGATGCTCATTAGTGACATTTATCAGTTATTTTCTCCTTAGAAACAATGTTTTGTTTTCTTAAATGGGAGGCTAATTATAGGAAGCATTTAGATTCTAGGATGGTTGCTGTTCTATATGATCAGCTAAAGAGAGGAAGCATGGTCTAATGGAGAGAGAGTGGATGTGGAAGCCAGGAGATCTAGCTTCAAATCCAGCCTCTGACACACTCTGACACATCCTGGACAAATCACTTAACTTCTTGGTACTTTAGGCAACTCTCTGCAAATGTATGTTGCCAAGAAGGTGCCAACCTGCTTTGATAGAGCTGTTTCATCACGATCTTCCCACAAGATTCTGAAGGAGACAGTCAAGGACCCTGAACCCAAGAGCCTTGGAGAGAGCAATGCTTTCAGCCTAGTGTATGCAACTCTTGTGGAGATACAACTGGCAAGTGCCCCTGCTTTTACTGAAGTCACCGTGATCAAAGATTCAGGAAAGTTCTTGTTACTAAAGTCCTTGGCACTGTCAACTGGCTAGACACCAGAAACTGATATGATTTTTATCAGTGATAACATTAAAGAAAAGGCATTACCATCTGCTTTGCCGCTGTACTCTAAAGGCCATGGGACCTTTCAATCTGACTCGCAGCTAAGACGTTCCATATGTATTGTCTCTCCTACTAAAATGTGAGCTCTTTGGGAGCAGCTAGGTGATGCAGTGGATAGAGCACCAGCCCTGGAGTCAGGAAGACCTGAGTTCAAATACGGCCTCACTCACTAGTTGTGTGACTCTGGGTAAGTTACTTAAACCCAATTGCCTCACCAAAAAAAAAAAAAAAAAAATGAGATCTTTGAGAACAGGGACCATCTTACTACTTCTCTATTTGTATCCCCAACACTTAGCACAAAGCTTTGCACAGAATAAATGCTTTACAAATATTTGATTCTTTCAGCCAGTCATACATTTACTCTAAACCAAAGAAATAATAAGTTTCAGGACCTGATTCCCAATGAACAAATACAATTCCACATTATTTGAAACTCCTGATATTCACTCCAAGCCCAATTCCACTCACTGCCTCAAACACCAAAGTTTAACTTTATATAGTTTAAAATGTTAATTTAGTTGTTTATGTTTTAACTATACTTGTGATTTTATTCATGTTTGGAGCACCCAGGGAGGAAATTCCTCTACAAATGCAGATCTACACCTTCTCTCAAATTTACAATCAGAGACAGTTGCCAGGGCATGTAGAGGCTAAGTGACTTAACCACATAACCAGATGTGGCAGCAGTGGGCCTTGAACCTGGGTATTCCTCACTCCAGAACCAGGCCTCTATACATTAGGAAACACTGCCTGTCACTTCATTTAAAAAAATAAAATAACACAAAATTAACAAATACTATGTCACCTATTTAAAGTTCCCTTATAAAGAGAATAGTCTTAAATAAGGGGTGAGGGGGAGAGGGGAGTTTAACATGGCATAGTGGATAAAGTGCTAGTCCTAGAGTCAGAAGGCCCTGAATTCAAATCTGGCCTCAGACACTTACTAGCTGTGTGACCCTGGGTAAGTTACTTAACCCTACTCACCTCAGTTCCTCATCTATAAAATGAGTTGGAGAAGAAAATGGCAAACCACTTCAGTATTTTCAGTATTTTTGCAAAAAAAATCTCAAGTAAGGTCGTGAAGTCAGACACAACTGAAATGACTCAATAACAAAAACATAATTGTACAACCAAATGTTTTAATCCTGAAAGATAAAGTACAGATCACTGATGCTTCTAGGCAGAGGGCATATCTCCATCTAGTGGATTTCACCTCTCTAGATATTAATGATGGAGATGCCACTTCTCACAGATTCGCAGAATTAAAACAGCTTTTTAGAGGTCCTCTTATGCAATTTGTACCCAAACAAGAATCCTCATCTACAAGATCCCTAATAAGGCATTCTTTAGTTTGAACTTGAAGACATCAAGGGATGGGAAACATACTTCTTGAAGCAATTCATTCCATTTCTGGAGAGCTTGAATTGTTTTCTTTACCAAGTCAAAAATCAGCATCTTTGCAATTTCCTTGCTCTTAGTTCTGCCCTCTAGAGCCAAATGAAACAACCCTAATCCCTCTTCCACATGACAACCTTTTAAATACTTAAAAACATTTAAGTTGCCAGTGGATAGCTTAAAAAATGATAAAAACCCATTCCCTGGCAGCATTTGCTATAAGCCTGCCATTGTGACAGGCAAATGAATGGGCTTGTCAGTCTCAAGGGTGCCACCAAAAAAGCAAAAAGGAAAGGTGAGGAAGAAGTTACTACCTTCCATTCTTCCACCGTTGTCACCTTCTCAAATGCAGACAAAAAATAGCACAAGGGCATCATTACCTCCCCACAATCCCCAGTGCACATGCGCGTTTTTTCTATTATCAGACAAAAAAGGAGATACTACACTTGCCAGAAGCAAGAATGGGAGCTAGATAATGGTCACTAAAAAGCTTTAACCCAAAGAAATGCAACAACAGGTAAGCTATGTGAGGTTTAGATTTAGTTGTCCAACATTGAATTTGGAGCTAGAAGTTCCAATCTCAGGTCATTTACTTACCACCTCTATGACCTTGGACAATTCGTGTGTCCTTCAATTCAACTGTTTCAGCTGTAAAATGAGGGATTGGCCTAATTTGTCTTTAAACAAAATCTAATTCTAACATTAGACCCCATGACGGATAGAGCAGCAAACTGCTTCTGGTATGTAAGTGCTGACAGAATCTCTTACTTCTTCTGAATCCCTCCAGTACATTTTTATTGGGGGAAGGAGTGTTGTGAGGGGATCTTAACCTATGACTTCATTGTGAGAATCTCCCAGTATGCAAAAATCCACTCATCAATACAGATCTTGAATTCATCTGTAACTTGTAATCCTCGTGCATTTTTTTAGGACACTGAAATATTAAGTGACTTATTAATGGTCACCCAGCTAATATATGTAACAGGCAAGTCTCGCTTAAATTAAGTAAAACTTTATATCAGCTTCTCACAATATTAAAACAGAAATTTTACAAACATGTGTTTAATCATGAAACAGATGACTGAGTCCTGCTCTGCCCTGTATCCTACTAAGCCATGAAAGCATGATATTGTTTCCTTTACACAGGAGAAAAACAGATAAACAGTTGGGCATCACCAGACTACTTTGGAGATGGCTATCTCCAAAGAATGAACCCAGATATTTACCACTATGGTTGCCTTAGTGGATCTCTATCGCACACCCCTGTGTTAACTCAAAAGCTAACCCTTCGGTCTGGATGCTGTTTTTTGACAGTCATGAGAATGAAGAAAACTTTAACCTCTGGTTCTAAATTAAGTAGAGAAGGGAAACCAAAAGGATGAGAAAGAAAAGATTTCAGGATGAGGAAAAAAAAGATGCGTTAAAAAAGTAGGTTAACAAAAATGTCACCATAAGTGAATTACAGTTTTTTAAAAAATATATTTATAAGGCTTTCCAAGGGTAGATTGTGATGGGTCTCAAAAAGGCAAGCACACAAGAATATGAGCAGATTCTATTCACTCAGCTAAAGAAAAATGAAAAAGATTATTAATTGCTAAAATCATGAATACAATTGAAAAGCTGTCAGTTCTCCTCATGTGACTGGCCTGCTTAGGTATGGAATAGAGCTAAGAAGGTACTGGTATCAGATCAGGAGGTAAAAGACCACATCTGCATTTCAAAGAGAAGTAAATTCAACTTTTTTCCTAGTTATTTCAATGTAATGCCTCCTTCTTCCCTCCTAACTGCAAAATACAATTATTATAGAGAAAAGCTCAAAGTGATACTTGTCTAATACGAGGCTACTAACATTTATATGGCACTTTCTGAAAGTTTGTTAAGCTTTTTCTCACATTAGCTAAGTTGAGTTGGATGGTAACACTATGAAGTTAATACTACATGTTAGTATCCTCACTCTACAAATGGGGAAACCGGAGGCCCAGATAGGTTAAGGTGATTTGCCCAAGCTAACATACAAGATAACAAATGTCAGAGGCATGATTTGAACCTGGGTCTTCCTGATTCCAAATCTAGGACTGTACTCATTATGCTACACTCTTTCTCTTTGTAGCTTAGTAATTATTAACAGGGGCAGCTAGGTGACACCATTGATAAAGTGCCAGACCTGAACCTAAGAAAACTCAACTTCATGAGTTCAAATGAGGCCTCAGACACTTCCTTAGCAGTGTGACGTGTCAGTCACTTAACCCTGTTTGCCTCAGTTTCCTCATCTGTAAATTGAGCTGGAAAAGGAAATGGCAAACCACTCCAATATCTTTGCCAAGAAAACCCCAAATGGGGTCACGAAGAGTCATACACAACTGAAAAATAACTGAACAACAGCAACAATTATTATTAACAGCTTATTTTCTTTTGAGTTTGGGGATCTTTCCAAACAAACATAGGGTCAAAAATTTATTTTGCTTTCACCATCAATTAGCAACTTTTATTAGTAACTGATGAAATCTGTCATCAATGCTTTAATAGTACACAGGTGAATTGCTCAGGAAATGTTTAAACCAGGGCTTCTAAGGAATCCCAGGATATTGGCGCAGGAAGGGGCAAGGGAAATAACTAAATCTAATGTGATTAACCTGTGATCACACAGCTATTAAACCGCAGAGCAAGAATTCAGCTCAGCTCTTCTGTCTGAGAACCAAAAGAAACCACTTCTCTCTCTCTCTCTCTCTCTCTCCCCCTCTCTCTCCCCCTCTCTCCCCCCTCTCCCCTTCTCTCCCCCCTCTCCTCTTCTCTCCCCCTTCCTCTCCCTCTCCCTCTCCACCAGCTTTCTTTAAAAGTCAAAAGAAAACATTAGCAAATATTCATCTATTCGGTGACCACCACAGCATGTCTTCCTTAAAAGTGCATGCCACTTACACTTGACATTTCAAATATTTTGTATTTATTGCTGGAAGGGACTACCTGGGCCAAAAGATCCTCTCTTAGCTAAAAGCCAACTCAATAGATATAAGTAGCAAGATAATTGGTGGAGACACACTCTAATCATGTGAGCTGGGGTTTTTAAACAATGTTCTTAAAATAACTAAGTTTCACATGTGGTATGTATAGTAGGAAGATAACATGTTATATTTGAAACAACAGAATCACATTTTTAATGCTGGAAATACTTTAGAGTATCTAGGTCAACCTCCTCATTTTATACATAAACTAAGGAACAGACGTTCCAGTGTCTTACCCATCCTCACACAGATATAAATGCCAGAGATAAGATTTAAGCCCTGGAGTTTTAACACAAAATTCAGTGCTCTTTCCATTACAAAAATTTGGGCTCAAAGCCTGGCTATGGTACCACAGCAACCTTAGTCAAGTCACTTAAACTTCCCTGGACCTCAGTTTCCTCACATATAAAATGACAGTCTTGGACTAGATATACTCTCTGAAATTTCAATCTCTAAAGTCCCTTTTAATTCTAAATCTTATTTAAAATACAAAAAAAAAACCTCTGAGTAACACAAGACAAAGCTGTTAGGATAAGACCACAAAGGACCTTGAATGTCAGGCTAAAACAAAAAAAAACCAATTTATGTGGTAATATGCTCTGTCTTAAATCATAGCAATTTTTCTCTCCAAACACTCCCTTGTGAATGCCTTGAGAGCAAAGACTGTCCTTCACTTGGTATCTGCATTCTTGGTACTTAGCACAATGCCTGGCACATAATAAGGACTTCATAAATGCTGCTACACTGCCCTTCAGTGGACCTCTTACCTTTACGTAAACCACTCACATGCTCCAATAACCAACTGGTATTGGCCAATCTAATCAAGATACACCAACCCCCTTATTACTACATAGCTCCCTAAGTTCTCTAGCATATATGCCTCAGACACTTACAAATGTGACCCCGGGCAAGTCACTTAACTTCTGCCTGAACAGTTTCCTCATCTGTAAAATGGGGATAATAAGAACTTGTTTCTCTAGGCTGTTAGTAGAACAAAATGAGATAACACATAAAAAGAATTTTGCAAACTTTACTACTGTGTACATGTTAGTTGCTGCGGTTGTTAAACCAAGCTGTGCTCATTCATCTATTTCTATAATAAGAAACCACCTGTGCCTTCTTCCACTTCTAGATTCCCATTCTCCTTCATCTCCTGACAATTAAGATTAATATTAATCAAGTTGGTGAATTCTGAGCTAAGTGATCTTACTCATTGCCATATGCATCTGTGCAGGTGCCAGCTTGCTTTCATGGACCTATTCAGATGGTAGTAGATTTGAGATTATTAACCTTAATATGATTTCCTTAATACTTCTAAGCTGTTCTAATCTGTTAGAACACCATAACTTTCATCATGAGTACTAATGAAACTGTTTTTTTATTTAAATTGTACCTGATCCCCTTCCCTAAAAAATTTTAAGGAATCACTATCACTATCTTTACACACTTACCTAGGAAGGTTTTTCACTGTAACTAAGCCACTCCAAGGCAAATTAGAAAACCAAAACACAGAAACTGTTTCTTTTATTCCCTAGGACAAGATGTAGGCCTAGTCAACCCATGCATATCTTAGAGAAGGATCTCTTGATCAAAAGAGTAAACATGCCTTTGGGGGAGAAATTAATGACCAAATGGGGTACAGTTGACTTCCTCTTTTCTATAAAGAAACTTACCCATTAAGTTGCAACTAAGCTGACACCAGAAAGGAAACAATTTGAGGAAGCTATTGCCATAGCAACTAACCAGCCTAGAACACTCTTTAGTCCTTTAGTCAACATGTTGCATAGGCTTAAAGAAGACTTCGTGACCTAAAGTTCTATCAAAACACATGTTGTAATCATTCCAGCTGCTGACTCAGCTCTACTGGAATGTACTCTGATTGCTAGTTGGGGTTGGGCTGGGAAGAACAAGGTCTTCCAATGTCCATTCTTTGTAAATGCAGTTCTTTATTCAAAGACTGTAAAACGAGATGTCTAATGCTGACCCTCTCGCTCCTTGACCTTACAATATATAAAATAATGATTTTTTTCCCTCTTACAAGACATATAATATACAGTACAATAAATAATCTCAAATGATTCATCAGTGATATAACAAAGGTTTAACTAAAAAAACTTTCAATTCTAACTAACCTATCGTATATGTTAGCATTGTATATAAAACAGTCTTTAAAACAAACAAGACAATATTATAATAATTCTCATCTTTGTCATTAGTTAACTTTGGCTTAATACTCATCAGATCCATAGATCTACCCAGTTCCTGTCATTCTTAGAGATGGGTGAGGAGAGACTATATAATTCTTTGGAATTTCCTTTAATTATATATTTTCCTGGAATGGATAAAAAATAAGTCCATTCCTAAATATGACAGAAATCTCCAACTTTCACATAGCTTCTTAGAAGCCAATTTAATCAGTTGAAAGTCAAGAAGTACCTACTATGCACCAGGCATTGTGTTAAGTGCTGTGGACATAAAGAAGAGGAAGGCAGTCCCTGTTCTCTAGGAGGTCACAATCTGATGCAGGAGATAACATAAAAACAACAGTGTATAAACAAGATATATACAGGATAAATTGGAGAAAATCAACAGAGGGAAGGCATTGAGGTTGAACAGAAAGGGTTTCTCTGGGAAGATTCTATTGTCATGGCTAAAAATAGGCCCAAGTCTAAGGACCAGTAAAGCACTAGTGAATCTACTTCTCCAATAAGTAACTGCCATTCTGTTAGAGGTTAAAAAAGATTTCTCACTTCAGGTCCACTTTGATCCATTTCTCAGGACAGTTCTGCAAATTCTGGCTACTCACATTTATTTTTAGCATTTGCCTAGATTGGGCCTGGTCTAGGTTCTACAGCAGATGAGGATGGTGCAAAATCAAATTCGAAAAGGATCACTTCAATTTTCAGGTAACAGATCAAACTCATTCCCTGATTTTAAAACTCCCTAACTGAAATTTTCACACCCCATTCATGTACCTTGAAGAATGCTCTATTCAATCAAATTGAATTAGTCTTGTGCTTATCCCCCCCACAAAAAAATCTTTCTGGTAAACTACCTATCTTTCCCCTTTAAAAAAAAAAAACCCTGCTTTAAATTGTTTATCATATCGTGTCCTTTGCACTTCTTAAGTATTCAATTTGGATGCAAAAGAAAAAAAAATTGTATGCTTGATAATGGATATTTAGCTGTTAATATTCACAAAAGTTATTTAACAATACCCTTTTAAAGGAACATATTCCTCAGGAAACCTTTAAAACCCCTTCATAACATTAACCTTTGTGAGAACAGGAACTAAAGGAAAGAGCACACAACTCCAAATTTAAAGGTGATAAGTTTGAAACTGAAGGGAGAAACTGTATTATCTCCTTGCCACTCTCAATAAAAAATAACAATAGCAAGCATAATTTCTCTGTCTTAATCTTCAGTAATGTGCTTACATGAAAATGTGACTTTAAGAGATATTAGTCATATTCCAGGACCTTTGCAAAAGAAATGAGAAAAAGGATGAGAATTCAGACAAAGGTTGCATAAAACAATGAAGTCAGTCCTTGGCTTTTTCAGATGCATATTGCAAAAAAAACACATTTTCCATCCACCTAAAGTCTGGTATATTCCTCTTTGCATAATTAACACAATCTTCACATTTATTTGGCACTGTAAATCATTTGTTCTCTTACTTCCTCTTAGGAGAAACATTTTAAGAATGCCTTCTCCTAACCCTCTCACAGATTTAGGAAGTAAGAAGAACACTAAGTCAAGTTGAATACTGTTTCGATGTAAAGGCAAAATGTTTTGTTTTAGCCAAAAACTGTTTTCATCTGATTCGGGAACACCAGCTGGAGAAACTTTATCTATTCAAACTGACAACTCTTCTGCAAATTAAAGTCTTTTTCAAAGTTCAAGTGACTTGTCCAGGGTCATACTAACCAGTATTTATGGGTGAAGACTGGAAACCACGTGTTCCTGACTACCAGACCTGCCATCTCTTCAGGCACTGTCCTCTGTTAAATTACATATCAAGTTTAACAGAAAATAAAGGAAGAAATACTAATAAACAGATAAAAACACACCCCAGTAAGGAATAAAGAAGCAGAATAGTCCAGTGAAAAGAGCATTTTCTGTGGAGAAAGATGAGACCTGGGTTTGCATCACAGCCATGAGGAGGTTGCAAAAGATAACCTCCAACTTGAAAGCTCTAAATCTATGATCCTGATAGCTTTTGTCCCCTTCTCTTTTTCCCACCCAGCAACCCAACACATTTTACATCAAATTGGGTTTAAATTTCATAGGCAGAAACCAAAGGAATCATCAAAGTCTACTCAGTGTTGACTTAGATCTATCTTGGGTCTATACTATAAGGCCAATGTATCATGGCAGTTATAGTATGATACATATACAAATAATGATAGAATCATAAGATGATATTTAAAGGATATTAGAAATCATTTAGCACAGCCCCTTTATTTTATAGATAAGGAAACAGACCCCAAAGAGGTAAAATGATATTTACACAGGGAGTAAAGAGCAGAGCAGTCCCAATTTATGAAAGAGTTGCATTCCAAAAGTTTATTTGTTAAGTAGGTTGTAGCTGTTGTTATTGTGTTCTTGTTTTTGGAACTCAAAGCTCATCACAAAGAAATAATGCTATAAAGCTGAAACCTTAAATAGGGATTCCAATGTGATCCCTAAGAGCCTACTTAATAAAAATTAAACTTAAAATAAGCATATTCCTTAACCCTTACAATTAGGTTTCTGCTTCTAAACTCCACTGAAACATTTCTCAAAGGGTCAATAATCACTTCATCATCACCGTTTTCTCAGAGTTCATCCTCATGGACCTCTCTCCAGCATCTGACATTCCCTCCTTCTTTAAACTCCTTCCTTGCTGTGATAATGCCCCAAAGTTTCTCTCTAAAGCTTCACTAATTTGTTGTATTCCTCCTTCCCCTCAGATCATGGGATCAATGAGCTGGAAAGGATCTTCGAGCCCCTTGAAACCAAATATATACATACATATATACACACACACACACACACACACACACACACACACACACACACACATACTATTAAATCTGTAGTATTTAAGGTGTGTACAGTTTAGGATTGGGCAGCTAGATGGTTCAGAGGATAAAGTACTGGGTGTGGAGTTGGGAAGACCTGAGTTCAAATTTAACTTCACACACTTACTAACTGTGTGAGCCTGGCCAAGTCATTCAATCTCTGTTTGCCTTAATCCACTGGAGAAGGAAACAGCAAATCAATTCAGAATCTTCACCAAGAAAATCCCATAGATGGCATGGTTCACAGAATCACGAAGAGGTGCACATGACTAAACATCAACAAAAAGGTCTGGGGAATCCCAGTTTTGCAGACACCAAATTCACTTTTGGGCTGTGTTCCAAAAGCTCCTTTATTAGTTTGTGGGCTGAAGGTGTTCAGCCAAGTTATAGGTTAACTAGCTTTTGGGGGTTGGCCTGCAACCTTAACTACAACTTAAAAGACTGAAAAGTTAAAAAATTTTGTTTGGAGTTCCAATTTGAAAACAGAGCACCATGAACAGAGAAATCATAGGGTCTTTTGGTGCTGAAGTCAGCTTTTTTTTTATAGATAAAGAAACTGAGAGTCCCAGAATTTAAGTGACTAGCCCAACATCAGCTAGACAGCAAGTGGATAAGTCAACATTTGAACTCAAGTCTAAGATTCCAAGTTCTGCACTCTCTATATTACATCATGCTACTTCCTATAGAGGTATCCTCTCAGGAAACTTAGGTCCCAAGCTTGCTTTTCTCTATACTTTCTCCCTCTAGTACACTATCTATTGAACAACTTCAACTAACAACTCTACATTAATGAAGGAATCAACAAACTTTTATTAAGTGCCTATTATATTCTAAGCACAGAGGATACAAAGACAACAGTCAAACACTCCCTGCTCTCTAGATTGCCTACAATCTAGGAGGGGAAGATATGTCCGTGGATAGAAATGAACAAGATAGATCCAAGGTAATTTTGGGAAAGAATGCATTAGTAGCTTGGGAGCAGGTAGGGGGAGAAATGGGAGGGGAAGCTCAGAAAACGCTTCAAGTAAAAGATGATACTTTAGCAGAGGCTTGTCTAGTTTTTTATACATATCAGCACATCTCTGAGTACCAAAAGACTTGGACTATGGGTAACATATGGCAGCTAGGTGGTGCACTGAGTAGAATGAAAGGCCAGGAATCACAAAGATATCTTCCTGAGCTCAAATCTGGCCTTGAATACTTAGTGACCCTGGAAAAGTCACTTTATCCAGTTTGCCTCAGTTTTCTCATCTGTAAAATGAACTGGAGAAGGAAATTGCAAACCACTCCAGTATTTCTTTGATGAAAGCCCCAAATGGGATCACAAAAAGTCAGACATGACTGAAAATGACTAAACAGCAACAACAATGGATAATTAACAGATGCTTTCAAATGAAATAAATGTTACATTGATATACTTTAGTTACACTATATATTACTGGGAGAAATTAAAAGAAAAAAGTTTAAAACTTTTCCCCCTTCTAGTGAACTATACAGTCCAGTATTGGCAAGACATTAAAACAAATAGCATGACATGGAATATTCCATGTCCAGTACATCAGAGTTTGGGTGGGGGTTTTTTTGTTTTGTTTTGTTTTTTGTTTTAAGCATTATATGAGCTCTGAGGAGAAAGGCTGTTACTATTTAGAGAAGAAAGCTAGTATCTGAGTTACATATAAAGAAAGATAGCTACAAATTCAACATACAGAGAGAGAGAGAAAGAGAGAGAGAATGATAACAAACATTCTAAGAGCAAAAGTAAAATAATAATAATAATAATAATAATGATAATAAAGCACCAAGATTGGACTATGCTTCTTAAAATATAGTTCTAATCATGTACCATCCACTAAATATAAAAAACAAAACCAAAAATTTCAGTGGCTCCTCAATACCTGACAAATTAAGTTCAAACTGATTAGGCAAAGTCATTTTGCTTCTTAAAGTCTGTTTTGTCACTTGTCAATTGAGGATAATAATAATTGCACTATGGTCCTTCACAGGATTGTCTCCAGTCACATTTCAAGTTTTCTCCTCCACTTTAAACATACTTCTGTTTCAAAAAACCCTGATTTCTCCCTCCATTGTGCCCAACTTTTAAGTTGGAACTCCAAACCAAAATTCTTTAGCTTCTCAAACTATTAAGTAGTAGTTAAGTTTGCATGCCAGACCACAAAAACCATTTAATATTTAATATGGCTGAACATCCCTAGTCCACAAACTAACAAAGGAGTTTTTGGAATACAACAGAAGGATCAGTTGGTAACTTCCTGGATTCTCCAAATCACACACACACAACTTAACTACTACAGATAGAGTACTTCAATGAGATAATGCCCACAGAGTTTTTAAAAAGACAATTTCCTAAATGCAGCAGTCCAAACGAGAAAGTTAATCATGAAACAGAAATAAAGGGTATAAATGTCTCCATCCCCCAACAATAATCAATGGCCAATTATAAAATATGAAAGCAGTTATTGGGTGATACAAATTCCCTAAGGATGAATTTAAGAGTACACAACATATCTGGCTGCTCTCTAGGTACCCCAAAACTGACATTTTTAAGGGCCTAGGAGGAGAAAAACACACACAACAGTAACATATGTTGTTCAACTCAAGTTTCATTTCCTTCAATCTTTTCTGATCCCTATCCCCAGCAGTTGGTGTTAGGATCCCCCAGAAATCTATTAGTGCTTATTGTGGGGTGGAGAGGGGATGGGTTGTATCTTATACCTAATTTTATGTGAATATAGTATATGTCTCCCAGTTTATAGTATAAACTCTTTCCAGGCCACTTGATGTTTGTATTCCCAGTATAAAAGCATATTTGAAACCACTTTTTTAGTTCTGCTAGAAATATTAAGAAATAAGATTTTCTCTAGCCTAAAAACCCTTCCAAGACTTTTTCTAGTTTATGCCAAGAAGAGAAGATCTTTTTAGAGAAATGAATTATGGGTAATAAATAAATTTAACTCTTATCTAGATAATATCATTGCAGTGTCTTTTGCATTCAAGGTTTGCCCAGGTTTAGTGGTAAACTATAATCCCAACTGTGAAGAAAGTCTGAAAGTCAGAGCTGCTGAAAGTAAAGCAGAAAAGGGGTGAGAGGAAATGGAAGCCAATGAGGAGAAACTGGGCTTACAGCCTAGTCAAGATAAAGAGATCCAATCTCAGTAAGAAAAAAAAAAGGCTTATTAGCTGTGTGACCCTGGGCAAGTCACTTAATCCCAATTGCCTCACCAAAAAAAAAAAAAAAAAAAAGTTAAAATATTAATGGGAGGAAGAAAACCTTTTTCATTCCTTGAGGAAGTGATCTAGGAAAGAACTATTCAGTGACATGTTTTGGAATGCTAATTCTAAAATGTATTCTAACATATCAAGATGGAGGAATCTCATTTACTACAGTGCCTGACACATAGTGAGTGCTTAATAAACGCTTGTTGACGACCTCAAATTATCTTGGGGTAGAGTCATATCTGAGTGCAAGAAGGGACTAGAGCATTTTAATGTCTTTCTCTCTAATCTAGAAATGTTTAAATATAAGAATAACAACAAATTGAATTGTTTTGGGCAGGCTTGTGCCTAAAATGCAGAATACAGTATTTCTTTTCTTCAACACCAGCACATAACAAAGTTCCTGGCACACAGTAGGTGTTTAATAAATGCCTCTTTTGGTTGACTGAAGTTAGATGACTCGGGTTACCAAGCATAAATATTTTCTCAAGTGGAGAGAAATCAATGTGATATCAAATCTAAGCCTATAATACAACCATTATAGGGTGAAATTAGGAGATAATGATAAAATTTCTACATAGTAACATATCCATGTTATTGTAAGATTTCACAATTTGTCACAATACAGGGTACAAAAACTACACACTATCAGAATTAGAAGGAGCCTCAGAATTGATCCAGTTCAGCCCATACTTGAACACCAATAGCCTCTGTAATCTCTGAGAAATGACAATTCAACCTTTGCTTAAAGACTTCTCTTGAGGGGGAAAATATTATCTTTCCTCCTTTCCCCACTACAAGGTACCTCCTTCTACTTTTGGACAGCTTTCATTTACATCTGCCTCTGTGCAGCTTCTATTCATGGCCCCTAATTCTGCCCACGGAACCAATTAAAATAACTTTTATCTCTCTACTTCATCAGAGCACTTCGAATACATAGAAACAGCTATCATGACCCCATTTAGTACTCGCCTCTCCAGACTAAATATTCCCAATTCTTTTTATTGCATGGCTTCAAATCCCTTCAACATCTGACTTCTCTGAATGATCTCCAGTCTGTCAATGTTCTTCCTAAAATATGGTACCCAGAATTAATTATTCAAGATGTGGAATAAACAGTACAGAATACAGACTATTACATCCCTGGTTCCAGCAAGTACACTGACATTCATGCAGACTAAGTCAGTTTGCCTACTGTATCAAATTGAACATGCCATTCGCTAAAACACCTAGGTCATAGATTCCTAGGGCTTAGGATGTATTTTTGTGTGAATAGTATAGCTATTGTCTCTCCCAAATTGTACTTGTGTGGTTGATTTTTTTAAATTCCAAGTGAAAGATTTTGTATTTATTCTCATTAAAATGTCATTTTATTAGATTCATATCATTCTAGCTTTTTATAGTCTTTAAGAACCCCAACTCTATTGTGTGATGTATTGTCTTTTCAAGCTTCATGTCATCCATGGACTTGATAAGAATGTCAACTATGCACATTTTGTTTCAAATGTTGAACAGGGCCAAGGAAGACTGATCTCTGCTGGGCAGCAGTTGAGACATAATGGCCACTTTTAAGATGAAGTATAATTTACCATCATACTGAGGGCTCTGTATGTATTTAAACATAATCTTGCATCAGTAACATTTTGTGCCAATCAAATTATCTACTGTGAGAATAGGGCCAATTTAACACAAGTTGAAGTTATTGCTAACCTATGCCAAACAGTTTCCCAGAGAAGAGAGCTCTTGAAATCACCATGCACATGCTTTATCAAAAGCAATTTCATCACCCAGCACACTAACCTTCCTGAAAACAAATGTCCTGCTCCTCTAATGAATGTCACAGTTATTTGACTATGGAAAATATTGTTTAATTTGAACACTTGCCAATCTCTGATATTGGAGGAAGAGAGAGTCTCATTTCTGTATTGTCTGTGCACTTTCTATTTCCCTTTGTCAGTCTTTTGGTGATTTTACTGTTCACTGGTGCCTATGTAGAAAAGAGTGTTGGAAAAAGGCAAGCATGGAAAATTCAAATCTATTAACTCTGATTCTCATTATCAGCTCTTTAGAAAAACTAAGGGGAGAAGAGTTTGTAATAGAAGGTTAAAGTATAGCTTTTGATTAACTCATTTGTATATGCTATACTTTCCTCTCATTAGCAAAGCTAATACAATTATCAAGAATTACTGCTCTTTCCACCTTTATTTTCCTTTGGTTGCATTTCATTTTTGCTTGGTTGTACACACTTCACTTCAAAAAATTCTTATTTTTATATTCTTACCTATAATAAGGGCCTTGCTCAAATTTTTGAAAAATACATTTATGTTTCTTTCTAAACTGTGAGCAGAATGTGTCAAGGAGAGAGCGATTAATAGTATCAAACACTGTGGAGAGATAAAAGAGAATGAGGATTGAGAAAGGGTCATTGGATTTGGCAACTAGGAGATCATTAGTAACTTTAGAAAGAGCAATTTGGTTGAATCATAAGGTCAGAAACCAGACTGTAAGGGGTTAAGAAGAGAGGAGAGAAAATGGAGGCACCTTTTGTAGATTGCTTTTTCCAGGAGTTTAGCTACAAAGGACAGAAGAGTTATAGGATGAGAGTTACCAGGAATAAAAAGATCAAATGAGGGTTTTCAATATGAGGCAGACATAGGTAGGTTTGTAGGCAGAAGGAAATGAGTCAGTAGTACTCATGGAGAGATTGAAAATATATGGAAGAGTGTGAGTGACAGAGTGGGCAATCTGTTGGATGAGATGGGATCAAATGGGATCACTTGAATAAGTAGAGGGGTGAGCCTAGGGAGGCAGTGAGACTACTTCATCATGTGAGAAAGAAGGGAAGGAGAACACAGTGGCAGAAGGCATCTGAGCAATAGTTGAGGAGGAGAAGAGAGTAGATGGAGCTTATGGGGAATGAACTCTCAAATTTTTTCTGTAAGAAGCAAGGTTCTCAATTGAGAGAATGAGGAGAGCAGGTACCTCCACTTTCCTCTCACTAACTTCTTAAACCTTTACAATCTGGCTTCTGACCTTATCCTTCCTCTAAAACGGTTCTTGCCAAAGTTACTAATGGTTCCTTAGATGCCAAAACCAACAGCCTTTTTTTCAATCTTCATTCTTCTTACTCTCTCTGGAGGCTTTGAAACTACTGATCACTCTGTCCTGTTTGATATATTCCTCTCTAGGTTTTCAGGACACCATTTCCTTTTACCTATCTAACCACTCCTCTTTCTCTTTTGATGGGTCATCTTCCAGATCAAACCCTCCCAGTCACTGTTGTCCTTCAGGCCTCTGTCTGAAGTACTCTTCTCTCGTCTCCCTCTATACTACTTTACTTTGTGACCTCATCAACTCCCACAGATTTACCATCTCTGTACTGCTGATTCTCAAATCCACCTATCCTGCCCTAACCTTGTGCTGACCTCCAATCTTGCATCTTCAAATGCCTTTTATACAGTTCAAACTAGATGTCCATTACACATCATAAACTCAAGACGTCCAAAATGGAATGCCTATCTTTCTCCTAAATCCTCCCTCCCTCCTATCTTCCTCCTAAATTCTCCCTCCCTCCTATCTTCCTCCTAAATCCTCCCTCCCTCCTATCTTCCCTATTATTGTAGAGGGCAACACCATCCTTCTAACTCAAAATTTAAGGGTTATCCTTGACTCTTCATTATCTCCCACCCCACCCCAAATCCAACATCTGCTGAAAACGCCCCCTTATCTTCTCTGACACTACCAACATTCTAGCACAGGTCTGATCACCTAACGTTTAGACAATTGCAATAGCCTGTTGGTGGGTCTGCCTGCTTTTCCCCCACTTCAATCCATTAAGCCACTAAAGTGATTTCCCTAAAACCCAGATCTGATCATGTCATACTCCCTACTAAGTAAACTAAAGATTCCCTTTTGCCTACAGGATCAAATACAAAATGCTATTTGGCATTCAAAGCCTTTCATAACCTAGTCACCCTCCTGTCTTTTCAGTCTTGTTATACCTTACACGCCAACACATACTCTTTGATCCAGTGACACTTGCCTTCTGACTGTTCCACAAAAAAGACACTCCATGTCTTGTCTCCAGATTTCTCTGGCTATCCCCCATGCCTGGAAGGTTCTCCTTCCTCCATTCCAGCTACTGATGTCCCTGGCTTCCTTTAAGTCCCAACTAAAATCGCTCCTTCCCCAACCCCTCTTAATTCTAATACCTTCTCTTTGTTGATTATTTCCTATGTATCCCGTATATAGCTTGCTTCGTATTGTTATGGGCTATTAAAGGTCCCTTGAACTTGTCTTTTTGAGTTGCCATATTTTCCAGAAACACTGGACCCAGAGCATGAATATATCAAGGATGAAGCTCCCCCTGAGCTGACGTAATTTCTTGTTGCACCCCAAGCTGGACTCCCGGCTTGTCCTTGGGAGGCAAGCCAGGTGCCAGTCAATTTGTGCCAGGGTGAGACAATGCTTGTGCAGCCGGGGTCCTTTGCAGATAAGAGGACTCTCCTATCTTTAAAGGCTAGTAGTTCCCAATGGAAAAGAATTTGACTTTTACCATCACTTTGCTTCTCTCTTCGGGGAATGGTCTTGTCTTTTTTTTTTTCCCACCATTGCTACACCATTCCCACTCCCATGTGACGCTCCTCCCTGGTATCCCCTCTTCTCTTTGTCCTGCTATTATGAAAATGTAAACTTCTATGAGGACTGTGAACTCTTTGCTCAGGTTTTGAGGCTTTAATTTCCACACGCATGTTCATTCCTCTTGTAATAAACTCAGTTTTCACTTAAGTTTCACGGAGGTATTAATTTCCTGTTGACAGTATATATATATTCATGTTGTCTCCCCCATTAAATTGTAAGCTCTTTGAGGGCAAAAACTATCTTTTGTATTTTTGTAGCCCCAATGCTAACTTAGCACAGTGCCTGACACATCCTAGGCATTTAATAAATGTTTATGGATTCATGGATTGAGTGTATTAGTGATTTATATTTAATTACCCTGAAAATTTCCCAATATACCTAGAGATAGCAGCAAGATAATAATAATAGCTAACAATCACATAGCCCGGTATAAAGCACTAGATATATGTGTTTGCATGTAAATATGAGTACGTGTGTATGAATAAATTATCTCATTTGATCCTCTCACATAGGCAGCTAAATGGTACAACGGGTAGAATGGGCAACAATTCATTTAACTTCTCAGTTTCTTCATCTATAAAACAGGGATTTGACACTTACTAGCTGTGTGACCCTGGGCAAGTCACTTCACCCCAAATGCCTAAAAAAAATAAAAATTTAAAAATTAAAAAAAAATAAAACAGGGGGATAAGAGTAGTGCCCATCCCATGGGTTTGTTTTGAGGATTAAATGACATTACAATATATGTAAATACGATAATACATGTAAAATCTATGAATTTTGCAGACCTTAAAGTGCTATGCAAATGCTGGCTAACAACAACCCTGTGAGGTCTGTGTGATTATCCCCATTTCACAAAGGAGGAAACCAAGCATCTTGCACAGAGTTACACAACTGCTTTAAGGCAGGATTGGAATTCAGGTCTTCCTAACTCCAAATCCAGCATTCTATGTACTACATATCACCTAGTTGCCTCCTGTGGTAGATTACTCAGAAGTTTGAGATAAGAAGTGTTGATAGTCACTGACTCTATTAAAGAGAGATGTTTAAAATATTCAAAAATGCTCTAATCCATCTAGTTTCAAATGACATCTTATATAATTTAAACACTGAGGGATCTCAAAACAAAAGGATGGTTACTAGAGCACTGCAGGTAGGTGGTACATGTGGCATCAAGCAAAAAGTTCAGATTATGAAGGAGAAAAACGATACTGAAAAGAAGAATTTAGATTAAAACATCTTGACAAAAGTAAAATTGAAGCCAAGTTGGAGAGATGAAAATGGTAGCAAGCAGAGACACTGACAATGAGCCTGCAACTCAGAGAAAGAGGGAAAAAAGCTATAAATTGGTATGATTGCTCATAGTATCCATGTACTAGTACCCTTCCCTTCAGAAACTGCTTGGTATTTACTTTGCAGGTATTTTATTCTCAATTCTATGTGTATACACTGTTTCCCCTCAACAAAATGTAAGCTACTTAAGGATAGGTTATTATATTTTCATTTTTGTATCCTTAGAACCTAGCAGTGCCAGGCAAAGTATAGGTGCTTTTAAAATGCTTATTTTAAATAGATTTCCTGCAGCTAATAGAAGATCCTTGCCTAGAAATTCACATATTCCCCAATTCTTCATTTAAAATAAATCCCAACTATCCTGGTTTTCCAATCAAACTGGCACAGAGCAAATAAACCTGCATATAAAAATGATATATTTCATTTTTGGAGGTCTACAGTGAAAGAAGTTGGTCCCAATGAAAGTTGCTCCATTACATATATATATATGTGTGTGTGTTATATATGTATGCATGTGTATATATGTATGTGTGTATATATACACACATGTACATTTATATGTATGTGTATATCACATTAGTATTGTGTGTGTATATATATATATGTGGGGGGAGGGAGAAAGAGATGGAGAGAGGGAAGGGGGGGGGGGTCAGAGAGAATCACCTTGGAGCTACACTTAAAGATATCAACCAACTCCACAATAACTAATTCATATGATTTTTTGTTACATATACAAAACAGCTTGAATTGTGTAATAAAGATATGCAGAGCTATTTGCCATGAAAAAAAAAAGTTACCAAGTAATCAAGGACATAGGCACCTCTCCAGCAGGAGAAAGAGGAGGAGGGAGAAGGAAGAGAAGTACTTGGAACTTGGTGGTTGACTGAGAAAGTAGTCAATGTGATGAGATACAAAATGAATTTGTAGCCCAGAGCCTTCTCTTACACAGGACTATGGGACAACAGATGGAAAAGAATAGAAACCTCATAGGGCAAATCAGTAGGAGAAGTAGGAGTAAGGGACTATACATATTTGGTCAACTGGGGAACCAAGTCTCATTGACCCAAACCTTGTAGTGAAAGTGATAATTAATCAGAATTCATACAGTAGGGAGATAACATTAAGTTGTGGTTTTTTTTTTAAAGGGTTATTTCAATATATACTACTCAGAATTCACAGATGCAGCATTCTTAACAACTACTCACCAAATGTTTAAAGAAGTTGGCTTTGGGGACAGAGGTTACAATCTGAACTTGGACTACTTAATATTTACATATAGGACTATAGAACATAAACTCTGGGAAAGCCCTCTGAAATCATTATGGTCTAACAGACGAGGAAACAGTCCTAGAGAAGATAAGTGGCTTGGCTAAGGTCATTACACTAAGTTAAAAAAAAAAACTGGGATAAGAACTCAATATGATACAGGAGAAAAAATATTGGCTTTGAAGATAGAAGATCTGGGTTTGAATCTCTGCTCTGCCATACTATCTGTATTACCATGAGCAAGTTGACTTCACCTCTCCAGTCTCAGGTTCTCTATCTGTAAAATGAAGGAACTGGACTGGTATACTCAAAGTTCCTAGAGTCATAAATTTGTAATCTCCAGATCCCAGTGTTCTTATCACAATATATACTCATTGCACCTACATGAATTTCATTAGATTTTATTTAACAGATTTTCCTTTGTTGCCACTATGTTTTTCATTCTTTTAAACTATATATTCATTAGACTCAGAACTATGAAGCCTATAATCAGAAACTGAAAAAAAATGCAATCATTATTAATATTAAAATCCTTTAAAAAGCTATGGAGATAGTAAACTTAAGTACATCTAAATTCAAAAATATTGAAACATAATGCAATATGAATCATAATTTCTACTTACATAGATGACAATATATCATTTTAAAACATTTTCTAGGAATATTTCCTTCCTAATCTTATGTATATTCCTAGACTTGATTAGAGGGTAGAGGAAGAGCACAAAATTTGAAATTATACTCAAGATCATGCATCTAACATAGTGACACAAAATGTTTTGAGTATGAGTTTTATTCTTAGAATCCATGTCAATATAAACTAGAAATAATTATTACTATAGAAAGCAAAACCAAAATTACAAACTTACAAAACTGAAAGAAAATTCTAGCATTTTCTCAGCACGTCTTACATATTAAATTACAAGTCTTTAACAGTAGTATGGTTGATACAACACATATGTAATGATTATTTCTGTATGAAACACTTGTTATTTCTTCCTCTCACAACTTAGCTAAAACAGAATGCCAGAACAGCTGTTAGGGTAGTACATGCTTCAGAATTTGTCACACAGAGAGTTTTATTTTTTCCTTTCTGCCAGACAGAACAACAAAAAATGAAATTAATATATTTTCAAATCAAGAGCCATGATTCAAATATCTATAAAATAGGCTCATAGCTTTTTTCAAGGGCATTTCTCTGAATTTCCTCTCTCTTACTAGAATATTATCAAACTACTTTATACAGTTTTAGCCAAACACCACATAGTTTTTTCTTCCCACACACAGTAAGTATATATGAATTTCATTTGGCTTTCAGGTTCCTTTTTGAAGTTTCTAAAGGAATTCTCTATTTATCTCCCCGAGACAAATACCAAACATACACACACACACACACACACACACACGTACACGCACACGCACACACACATGCTGACCTACAAGCACTGAATATTATGGACCACATGCTACTTTTAAATTCATAATAATTTTTTATTATTAAGAAAAGTTATACAGAAAAGGCTACATAAAGCAACAATCTAACTCAAATATTCTATGGAAAATTTAGAAATCTGAGAAGTCACATTCAGTTGAGAAGAGAACTAGTATGTTCATTTTTTTTTTTAACTTTTGTACCAAAGGGTGTTTTTGGTTTGGTTTCATTTGTAAAGCAGCAGGCACATTCCCCAAATGGTATGATTTTGAGAAGAATTTGGGATTTCCCTGTTCCTGGAGCTAAGAATGCATACAGAGCACAGCTGTACCTACAATTAGTGTTTTGATACCCAAAATTCCAGGTGCAAAATGTTTATCTTCTATGCCATCTTTAAAGCCATGCATACACAGGTGCTGATATTCAATGTCTCATAGTGAGAATAAAGAAATTATTCTTAGTCATAGAAGGAATATACATGTTCACTTCCTCACACATGCCTCTGTGCCCAAGGTCTTAAAATGGCTTACTATAAATCTTTCACATAAGCACTCAAAACATTGACTTTTCTAAGCGTCAAAAACTGACATATGTTGGGCAGTACATTTTACTTTCATTCTATATATGCTGGGCCTTTTTGGTGCCTAAAGCAAACAGCTGTCATTTATACTCTCCCCTTCTGCTAACACTTTCCTTAATTCCTAAGGGGCTTCCCAACCTATAATTAAACTTTCCAGCTGCCACAGCATCTTTTTCCTGGAAAGCTCCCTACCCATCCCTTGCTTTAGAATATTCTCTAAAAATGCCTCTTTCAAAGCTGCATCACTGGAGCCAAGATATTCAACAATCAGGTTTGAGATGAAATAAGTTTTCAATCAAAGAAACATATTATGCAGAAACTTGCACTACGATCAAGTTTTCCTTTGTAATATAGAGTATCACATGTTAAAAAAATGGAAGCCAAACACAGGGTAGTGAATATTTTGGAATCTTCCCTGTGTTTTGCAAGGAATATTAAAAACTATAAAACTGTAAATGTTCTCTCATCTTCAAACATCTTTCTCCTATAAACACACCATCTTTCTGACAGAAGAGACGAGCCAGGAAGGAAGTTGTGAATATTTAACCAAATAGCAGGTTCTACTCTACTCTAGAATGCCTATGGCTAACACTGCCCCCTCCCCCAGTGTAACTTTTGAAGCACACTCTTCATTTGCAAAGACAAGAACAGCCTTCTTCTTCATAGAAAAACAAACATTTCAGAACATAAACTCCCAGCGGTGAGTCCTTCAATTCAAAGCCATGACATTTGCAAGGGATACGCAGAATGCACAGCAGCTGATTTACTAAACCCAGAAACAAATGCATGCGTGTGCACACTCACGCGCGCGCACACACACACACACACACACCATAAAAGGTGTACACAGGCATGAATCAATCAACACAAATTTATTAAAGAACTTACTGAATACCAAATACTGTCCTAGGCACTGAGATACAAAAGCCAATAAGTCCCTACCCTCAAGGAACATATATTTCTATAGTGAGAAATAACATGTATGTGTGTATACATATATATGTATATCATATACCTATGTGTGTATACATATATGTATATCGTATACATATATGTGTGTATACATATATGGATATCATACATATATACATAATAATATGTAATATAGGTATATATTCTATATATGTGCAAAATGGACAAAAGTTTGGGTTTTGGGTGGTATAAGAGAGTGCTAGTAGCTAGGAGAATCAGGAAAAGCTCAAGGTCTTGTTTGAACTGAGTCTTTTTTAAAAAATTTATTTTATTTTTAATTTATGGAATAAAACAAGCTACAATAAAAAGATGATTGAACATAAAAGTGAAAATCTATTATGTACAACCTGCCATTCCTTTTAAATATGAACTGAGTCTTGAAGAAAAAGAGGAATTTTAAGAGGTTGGGATGAGGAGCAATTGCATTCTGGATATGGGGGACAGAGAGCCTGGGCGCAAGAACTTCAGCAGACAAGGGAGTGCTGCATATAAGGGAACAGTAGGAAGGCCAGTCTAACTATATGGTAGAGAACATAAATGAGAATTATATGAAATAAGGCTCAATAGGTAGGCAGCTAAGTAGAGAAGGAGATAGGTTGGGCCTGGAGTCAGAGGTAAATTCAAATCTGACCTGAGACACTCACTATCTGTATGACCCTGAGCAAGTCACCTAACCCAGTTTGCCTCCATTTCCTCATCTGTAAAATGATCTGGAGAAGGAAATGGCAAACCATTCCAGTATCTTTGCCAAGAAAACCCCAAATTGGGTCACAATGACTCTGACACAACTGAAACCACTGAACAACAACGGGTAGGTTTGGGTCAGCTTTAAATGTACAAAAGGGGAGTTTGTATTTGATCCCAAAAGTAACAAACAGAGTCACTGAAACCAGGAGGGGAGTGACAAGGTCAAATGTGCTCATTAGGAATAGGACCCTGATAGGTGTGTGGAGGATAACTTAGAGTATGGTGAAGACTAGAAGAAGCAGAGAGACTACTTCAAAAGCAGTATCTGCTTATACTGAACTAGCAAAAAGTCTAATTTGATAAATGCTTTCATCGAACTAAGGTACATCAAGAAGCTGCAGAGGATATATGGCTTTGAATAAAGATGAAATTACCAATATTTCTCATGGCAAAAGTGACATAAACAAACAGAAAAATCCTAACTGAGCAAGAATGTTAAACCTATTATCCAAACCACTGTATGCAAACTCTCCATCCAGATGAAGGGGGAGCACAAAATGTACCTCCTAAACACATAACTGGGCATACCCAAGGGAATAATATTAATGCTTTGCTATCTGACCTTACAGAGGTAGGGAAGAGATGCACAAGTGAATATTCTGGAAAAAGTGATGCTGATTTAGCTTTACCAGAATCAGACTTCCACAAGTTTTATTTAATCTAAAAGGTACCACACACTTTCTTGCCTTCTTATATTGCAATGTGAGTAATAATTTAATATTTTACAGAATTTCTCTACCAAATCTTTTCTTTTGACCTATAATTTTTAAAAATTCTGAAATGATACATCATATGAAACTTGTACTTAATCTATTAAAATAGGCAAGAGTGGGAAACTAGGGGCCAGGTTCTATTGATGCAGAATAGGAACCCAAGTTGGTCCAGTGGAACCAGTCACAGATTAAGAATGAGAAAGGGAAGGACCAGAGACCTGTAAGAGTATGCTGTGAAATCCGGAGTCCAGAAATGCCAGCGATAAGGCAGAAAAAGCAAATTTTTCATCCACGATTAAAGTGTGTAAAAAATCCATTTTGTGGAATATGCTTCAAGAAATTGGGGAAAATGACAAGAGTAGGAAAAATCAGTGTAGCAAAAGCACCATCGTATAGTTCTTCCCATCTATATAAAATGGTAACTACTATCAAATGAGATTATATATGCAAAGCATTTTGCAAACCTTAAAGTGCTATATAAATGCTAACCATCATTATTGTTATTAATTACTATCATTACTCCAACATTTAGAACAAGCATCATACCCTGGTAATAGGTAAATCCAAGAAATCACAGTAGGCCATTTTTCCAGGCCAATGTTGCAGATTCAGTCCTTAGGCAAGCAGCTATATCAGGGAATTTGGATCAGGGGTGGGGTAGCATTCTTGTCTCTGAATCTGGAATATATGGGAAACCTTACATGGGGAAAAACCAGGAGTGGGTGGGTCTGAAGATCTGTCACTCTGATCTTACAGCAGAATCATTCGTTCAGATAATAGGAGAGTAACCAGGGAAGCAGGGACTGTGTGGCTCAATAATGCCTACCTCTCTATCCCTCTGAACTTGCAAAGTCTTCCAGCTGCCTGACAGGGAGCTAGTGCCAGGAACTATTTTTTGGAGCTCCACCTAAAAACAAGTCTTCAGTTATATTACCCAATCCAGGGGTTCAGAACCTGCAAACGCCCAGCTAAACTAGACCTCTTAGGGCCCACTGAAAGTCTACAGCTATCTCACCTGAGGTACCTTGATATCTTGAAAAATGTAACACTCAACTACTGGAAAACACAATGGCAGGACACCAGGAAATACAAATCACAACCAAACAGGGATTCAACAGTCCCTCCAAAAATACACAAAGCTTAGTCCTACTACAAAGTATCAACTGAAGAAGTGGATAGAAGAATTTCTTTTTTTTTAAAAGCAACAAAAATAAAATACAATAAAAAACCCTTTGTGGAGAATGGCTTACTTGAAACACAAAACCAGAAGAGAAACTCTAAAACATCTTCAAGAAAAGCTTGAAAGAAAGACACAGATTACAAAATCAACTACAGTTCCTAAAAGAAATGAAGGAAGAGATAAAGAGTTTAAAATTATAAATTAAATGAGAGCTCTAGAGGAAAGAATTGAAAAAGAAATGAGAGCACTGGAAATACTACTTGGAAGTCAATAAATATTTCTGTTAATAAACATTTATTAAGTACCTGCTATATACTGAATACCCGCTAACCACTATGGAAACAAAGAAAAGTCAAAGATAGTCCCTGCCCTCAAGTTCACAATCTAATGGTGGGAGAAAAGTGGAAAAGGTAGGAAAACTAATAGCTTGGTATAAAAGGTAGAAAACACTACTTAAGTTATAGACTCTATGAAAATTAGAATGTACAAAATATAAGTTAATGACTCCATGAGAAAAGACATATTTTTAAATGAAAAAACACTTTTTAAAAAGACAATGTATTACACATCTGATTAAAAAAACTAACCTGAAAAATAGGCCAATATAAAAAAATTTAATAAATATAGACTGCCTGAAATTCATAACCACCAGGAAATTCTGGGTATCATAATTCAGGAAATCATTAAAGAAACCTGGCCAGACCTATCAGAACAAAAAGGCAAAATGCAAATAAAAAGATTCCAACAGTCACTTCCTTTAAAAAAAAATGATAATAATGGTAATAATAATAATAATAATGTAAACTCCCAGGAAGGTCATAACCAAAATGTAGGTATTCTAGGTCAAAGAACAATATTACAAGAAGCCTGAAATAGTACTGAGGAACCATAAAATGAATACATAAAATTTAGTAGCTACCACCATAAAGTGATGGAGAGCTTAGAATTAAATATTCCAAAAGGCAAAAGATTTAGGCTTACATCCAAAATTAACTTACCCAACAAAACTGAGTATAATCCTATAAGGGGGAAAAATAAGCATTTAATGAAAACAGAGGATTGCCAAGCATTCCTAATAAAAGGATCAGAGCTGAGTAAAAACTCTGAAATACAAACATAGCAGTCAAGAGAAACATAAAAAAGGTAAATATGACTGAACAAGCAGAAGGGTTAGTAGATAGAGCCCTGGTCTTGGAGTTAGGAAGATCTGACTTCAAATCCTGCCTCAGACACTTACTAGCTGTGTGACCCTGAGCAAGTCACTTAATCTGTTTGCCTAAGTTTCCTCATCTGTAAAATGAGGATAATAATAGCGCCTGCCTCCCAGGGTTGTGGTGAGGATCAAATGAGATAATAATTATAAAGTACTCAGCACAGTGATAGGCACACAGTAAGTGCTATATTATTATTGCTGTTGCTTAGTTGTTTCAGTCATGTCTGACTCTTTGTGACCCCTTTTTATTGGGGGGGGTACTTCTTGGCAAAAATACTAGAGTAGTTTGCCATTTCCTTCTCAAGCTCATTTTACAGATGAGAAACTGAGGAAAAAAGTGACTCACCCAGGGTCACACAACTGGCAAGAGTCTGAGGCTGGATTCGAACTCATGAAGATGAGCCTTCCTGATTACAAGCTCACTATGCCACATAGCTGCCCAAGCCCTATATAAATATTAGCTATTATTTGTTCTTAATAGGAACCCTAATGTTATTAGGGATCACAGGGAAAATTAAACAAGACAGAGGAAAAGGTATAATTCCTTAACAGTAGGCCATTTATTTGTTCATGCTACCCACCTATTCAAATTTTCAACAACTTCTGTAATAAAGAGATTTTAAAAGTTAGTAACATACATTAAAGGTAAAAAGAGGGAACTACATTCTTTCTATCAACAAGTGCATATTTGAACATGTGAGGAAAAGGTTCTCACCATGTCTGCTATTTCTCCATTGCAAAGCATAATTAACAAAAATCTGCAAAAGCTAGAATTCATACAATGACCTCACCTGGGAAAAGAGGAAAACACTTTACTGAAAAATCATAAAGCAAAGGTTTTAGTCTTCAAATATCACCTTACTGATCAATACTAACCGTACAGGTGACATTGGTTATGTTTAGAATAAAAAGCATTGCATTAATACCAAGTGTAACACAATATTTTATTACCTAGAAGTAGATATAATGTAGGTCAAATAATCTTTTCTGATATATTTTTGTTGTTGTTAAGTCATTTCAGTTATGTTCAACTTCTCGTGACTCCATTCGGAGTTTCTTAGTAAAGGTATCTGAATGGTTTACCATTTCCTTCTCAAGCTTTCTGATAGATAGCACCAATATATCAATCAAAGTCTGATGCAATAGGGTTAACCTGTAAACACAGCTATTAGTTCTAGAACTTCAAACTCTATAATTTGTAATTGATTTTGTATAATATTCACTATTATGTATGTTCAAAGTATCAGTGAATGAGGGTGATAAACCAACGCATAATTTAATGAAAGACAGGGTATGTGTGTGTGTATGTGTATGTGTATCTGTCTGTCTTCAGTCATCTTTCCCCATCCTTATCAGTCTGGTGAACTGAAACCAACACCTTAATTCATGATACAGTGCTTAACTTCCTTAAGCAAAAAATCTGTGATTTTCTTTATGCTGTTTCCTAGTGTTCTGGAAGCAGGGGCAGGGAGAGAAGAAGAAGGAGTTCAAATTAAAAAGGAAGTTAATTTAGTAGAATCCCAAGACCTACTTTCAAGATCAGAGCTCTCTAAGTTCTCAAATTAAAACCAAAATTAAGCTCTACAAAGTCAAACTGAAAATTGGGCCATAAAAGAGTGAGTTTGTTTCACTATTTTTCTTAACCAAATGCATACACAAACCTTAAAAGCACTCAAACAACAACAATTTGATGTACTCAATTTTTCAGGAAGAATAATGGAAACTAAAAAGGTTTTAATTCCTCTTTACACAAAACAAATTATACTATTTGGAAACATCGTACTTGTTAAGTGTCAGATTTATTTAATACAGCAGTTGAGTAGAAACAGAAATGGAAAATAAAGGTCAATAATAATATATTTGAGCATTCAAATAAACCATACATATATAACAGGCAAACATACAAGAAATCTTAACTGAACAATGAGGTTCTCTTCATACAATGTCAACCAATAATAATGAAGTGAAGCTTACATGCCATCCACTGAAATCATGTTGCAAGAGTATAACTATATTAAAAGGCTTTCTCTTCAAACAACAGCTAAAAACCTCAGATAATGCTGGTGAAAACATACATGGCATACTATGGAAGATGTCAATACATGAAATTAAGCTGAACTAATTCCTACAGGGTTTTACATCTCTATTTTCCTCACTACTGTTATGTACTTGTGTTTGAAATTCATTATTAGTACAGCTTAAGTTTTATTTTGACAGAAGAAAATTTCACAGCAAAGTTTATCACATCAATAATACAGTATGATGCTATAGGTTTTTTCAACATGTTTATGGATATGTTTGTCTTGACATCACATTCATTTCCAAATATATAATTCAGCTCAGTCGTTTTTCAGTCATATCTGACTCTTCATGACCCCATTTGGGGTTTTCTTGGCAGAGGTATTAGAGTGGTTTGCCATTTTCTTCACCTCATTTTACAGATGAGGAAACTGAGGCCAAAAGAGTTAAGTGACTTGATGAGGATCACACATCTAGTAATATGTGTCTGTCTGAGGCCTGATTTGAACTCAAAAAGATGAGTCTTCCTGACTCCAGGCCTGGCACTCTATCCACTGAGACACCTAACTGCCCACCAAATAAATGTAGCTGGTGCTTCATGAATGCTTGCTGACAGACAAACATATCCCCATCCCCAACCCTTACACTGAGCAAACATCTTAACAAATAATTAAGAGGAGTAAAAATGAGCAATTCAGGAAATTAATCAACGCTGTCAATGTCTGATAGTATATGCTAAATTCCACATTCATGCCCCCCATCCATCCACTTCCGCAATAAAAGAAAGGAGGAACATTTTCTCCACTCTTGTCCAAGACTAAATTTGGTTATTATAATTATACAGTGTTCCCCTTTTTTTTTCTTTTGGTTCTTTCCATTTACATTGTTATAGTCATTATGTATATTGTTTTCTTTGTTCTGCTTCCTTTTCCATTTACACAATATCAGAGGAGGAGAAGGAGGAAGAAGAAGAAGAGGAAGAAGAGAACAAGGAACACATCTGTGTTAAACTCCTATTTCTCACTGTGCTTAGCTGGACACTACACAGTATTAAAGAATCTCAGAAATTCATAGTAGAAAGGACCTCACAACCATCTAGTTTAGTCCATATTTGCATGGGAACTCCCCCAACAAGGGGGTCATCTAGCCTTCCCTTAAAGACCTCAAAAGAAGAACCTTTGGGTACAAGGTCAGCCCATTCCACTTTGGAAGAGTTTAAATTTTTTTAAAGTTTTTCCCCCTTACATCAAATCTAAATGTGTTTCTCTGTAGCTTGTACCTGCACTGGTTATGCTATCTAGGGGAAAGAAGAACAAGTATAATCCTTCTTCAATAAAATAAGCCTTATAATGTTTAAAGACATCTGTCACGTCTTCCCTCAGTCCTCTCTTTTCCAGGCTAAACATTTCCAGTGCTTTCAGGCAATCCTCATATGGCATGGCATCAGGGATGTGCTGGACAATGTTTAACAACTAGTTCTCCAGAAGAAAAAAAAAATCAGATCTATGATCCTATGGACTGACTTAGTTTTGTCTGGAGAATTAGTAGATATTTTGTTTAAAAGCAAAAAACAGTCGTTCATGTATTGAGTGACATCACCCCTCTCACCCCCCCATCTATAAAATCAAATTATAGGGTGGTGAAGAGAGAAAATGGCAGAGAAGAGGAATCATCCTCAGTCACTAAAATCTGAAAAGAGGAAAATAATAGTATGTACAACACTTCATACCAAAAGTACTAAATTATCACGGAAACATGAATAATAGTATGACATAAACATGCACAGACAGACGAAGGAAAGTGAAGTCATTGTAACTCTAAAATGAAAAAGTAGGAAGGAAATTATTACAAGTAGCAATTCCACTATCTCACTTCAACCCCTTGGATATTTCAATTACATTCTTTATCACCACTGTTTCCCAGTTTTACCTAAAACAAAAATCAGAGACTTCATTACCTTCCACTACCCTAAGAACTACTGCACTTCCACATAAATCAAGAGTCAGAGCATCTAACATCATTCATTAAAATATATGATGGAGGGTGCCCATCAAATAGAGAAGAGTTAAACAAAGAGAATGGAATATCATTCATAGTGACTGAGACACAGGAGAGTGAGGTGAATGGAGAACTGGCCACAGCCAGGGTTTAAGTCTTGTCTCAGACACCTACAGGCTGCCCATCCTAGTCAATTCATTTGAATTCTCAGTGCACCAAGCAATTCACTAAGTCTGTATGTTAGAGAGAAAGCATTGATATGCCCTGGTACAGGTTTTCCTCATTTAGGGGTTCTTTAAATACAAAATCACAGAACTGTGCCCTATTCCTATTCATCATTTTAGATATGAGAAAAATGAAATCCAGAGAGGTTATGACTTTTCCGTAGTAATAGGCAGTTGCCTAAAATGAGAACAAGAACCCTGACCCCTTTTCCAGGTCTCTTTCCACTATACTGCAACCAATAATGTACTTAATAAGTGGTACATGAAATAATGTTATTCACTGAGGCCACTCAGGGAAAAAAAGCATCACTATGTTGATCTATGTATCCTACATGTATGTATGTGTCACAAAAGGTTTCACAGGTTTCACAAGATTTAAAGCAAAAAAAGGGCCACAGGTTTATTCCTAGATCTTTATTTTATAGATGTGTACAGTTAAGCATAGAACTAAAAGTACTTGCCTGAGGTGATATATGTAATAGTGTCAGATTTTGAATCTAGAACTTGTCACTCCAAATCAAACTGGTTCTTCCACTAGACCATAGTCTTCCATGGTAAAAGCTATGCATGAATTAAAGGATCCAAAAATGTACAGAAATTCTCTAGGCTTAAAGAAAAAGAGTTAGGGAGCAGGTCTATTTTCCTAGTTCAATCTCATGAGATAATGGCTGATTACAAGTAGTACTTCCACTATCTCACTTGGATATTTCCCCTTGGATATTTCAATTACATTCTTTATCACCACTGTTTCCCAGTTTTACCTAAAAAAAAAAAAATCAGAGACTTCATTACCCTCCACTACCCTAAGAACTACTGCACTTCCACGTAACTCAAGAGTCAAAGCATCTAATATCATTCATTAAAATATATGATGGAGGGTGCCCATCAGATAGAGATAATTAGTAACAGGATATCATTTGATCGTCTCTTCTAAACCACAACAAATAATTTCCACCCTCTCCCCCCCAAAAAAAGGTTCTTTACTGTTCCATGATGACAGATCAAGGAAATATCTCCAAGGACAGACCTATTAAATGAGATATGTTACTAAGTTTATAACTTACAAATGAGGCTTCATATTTAACAAATTTGCCTAAATTATGAGCCAAGAAAAACATCTTACTAGAGAAATTCCAGAATATGAAAATAAAATATAGGGATATTTTTCCATGTGAAATCAAATTTTTATAATTAATGACTTGCAATAAAATCATGAAACAAAAGATTAAGATGAAATGTTTTATTTCTAATTGCAACACTTTTCAAAGCTGTGGGATGAGTAATTTGTCTTCAAGTGAAACCCTACTTAAAAAATTCTAAAGCTGCATAAAAATAGTTCTTTAATAACCAAAAGTGGGGGGGGGGGGGAAGAGAGTACAAACTCCTGCCAGCCATAATTTGCATTCAAAGCACCCTCACTTATCCAGCATGCTCAAGTGGTAAATCAATTGGATTTGAAGGATCTGTATTCAAATTCTGGTTCTGCAACTTACTACCCAGTGAACTTCCCAAATTCTTTTACTCTTTAGCCCTCAGGGTCTTTACCATTAAAATCAAGTAGGGGGTCCCACAAGCTCTAAAACCTATGAATCTCAATAACATTTTTGGGGTGTGTATGTAGGTGTGTGTATGTATACACATGTGTATGCATGTATGTATACACATGTGTATATATACACATATGTATGTGTTAGGCATTCCAATTCAAATCATTTAGGTATAATAGGACATTACTGTTGTTGATTCATAGAAATACAAATTATAATCCCATTTATAGAAGGTACAGCTGCTCCCCATAGGAGCTGGATATTCCAAGGGGAAGGGGAAGGAAATAAGCATTTACATAGTGCTGACAATGTGCCTGCCACTGTGCTAAGCCCTTTTATGAAGATTATCTTATTTTTTTTCACTGACAACCCTTCAAGTTAAGTATTATTATCATCCCCATTTCATAGTTGAGGAAACTGGGACAAACAGAAGTTAAGTGACTTGCCTAGAGTCACACAGCTAGTAAGTGTCTGAGGCCAAATTTGAACTCAGGTCTTTCTGATACCAGGCCCAACACTCTATCCACAGTGTCAGAGCTGAGTACATATCCCAATGAATGAGGCAATAGGGTGTAATTTGGGAAGAGAAAAGAAGTAGAAGCCAGGAGACTCAGATAATGTCTTAGTTCTGCTACAAATTGTGGGACCTAGACATATCACTTCATTTCTCTAATGTAAAACAAAAAGAAGGTACTGAGCTAGAATTCTATAAATCTATGATGGGAAGTGTTCAATTAATAAGATATAAATAATATAACAGGGAATCACAAAGGTGTTTTGTTTTGTTTTGTTTTGTTTTGTTTTGTTTTGGTGAGGCAATTGGGGTTAAGTGACTTGCCCAGAGTCACACTGCTAGTAAATGTTATGTGTCTGAGGCCACATTTGAATTCAGATCCTCCTGACTCCAAAGCCAGTGCTCTATCCACTGCCCCAAAGGATTTTTTTTTAAATAGTGTATAGCTGTTATCCAGTGACCCCAATCCCTTTTAAAAGACTGGTGAAAAAACATAACAAATAATTATAAATATTAACCTAATCTTGATTCCTGTTCAAACAGAGACAAAAAGGGGATTTCAGGAAGTAGCAGAAACATTTTTTAAAACACAGGAGTTTTAAGAACATCTACAAATATTAGCATTATTTTTGCTCTTTACCTCAAACAAATTTATTTGTAGTTGTAGGTTCAGTTGTTTTTCAGATGTGTCCAACTCTTCATGACCCCATTTGGAGTTTTCTTGGCAAAGATAATGGAGTGGTTCACCATTTCCTTCTCCATCTCATCTTACAGATGAGGAAACTGGGGCACAGAGTTAAGTGACTTGCTCAGGGTCAAATAGCTATGAAGTGTCTGAAGCCAGATTTGAACTCAGGAAGATGAGTCTTCCTGACTCCAGGCCCAACACTCTTATCCACTGCACCACCAATGACAAACTTATTAGCATCCAATAATTAACTGGTATGAAACACACATATAAAATAAATTCCCTTTGCAATAATTCTGTCAAAATTACAACTGTGATTTACAATTACAAACTGAATTCTAGGTATAATTTTAATGGCACCCATCTCAATAAGAATTATCTGTCATCTCGGATTTCATTTAAATTGTTTCCTTGGCCAATGTAGAGAGCTTAGGGTTTGGGAGAGGCAGAGGTCTAAAGATGAAGTTCCTAACTGGCTTCTTTCCAAACAACTGGCTAAGGAGAAACCTCAACAATTCTGCTGGCAACACTTGGAGAGTACTGAAATAAGGAAAGATGAAGGAAAAACCTTTTGTTCTAAATGTGAACTGAAAGTCTAGCCCTAGGTCACAATGTAGCATTTTCCTAAAAGGGCACATCTTCAGAAAGTATGACGAAGAAAGAGAAAACAAAGTTGATAGTGTTTATAACACATGCATTACAAGAGAGAACAAATTTAATTTCTAAAAAGAATGTTTGATTACTTCAGGTTCAAGGAATACTTGAACCTGATGCAATCACATGCCCCTGGAGGATGATTACAACAGAAAAAAAGATGATATTTGCATACTGAAGTATCTTTTCCTTCCACAAAACCCTATATAGTATTTTGAAAGATTCCATAATATGACCATGATTGGTGTGATCCATATACATCTTATGATATTATACATGTGAACACTGACCCTGATCAAGGGAAATATTTGTTATGAAATAAGCGTTTTAGAAAATTTCTTTTCCTAATGCATGACACTGAATCTTTTGGTTACAGCCATAAATTTCACCTCTCCAAACAAGTCACATGCAAAGGGAAAACTATTTTTGCCTAAAAATATCACTCCTTTGATTGAAATTTTCTTACACTTCAGAGCTTCTGAAGAGTGTTCTTATACAAACTTTTTTTTTTAAAGCAATGAACCCATCTGACAAATTGGAAAAAAAATCCATACAAAACCTGGGGAAATACTTCTGTGAAATAATGAAGAGAAAATTAAGATACTGGAGATACTGAATATCAAACATATGTGGTACTAACTTGTTGCATAGCATTCTTAAAAGCTTCATTATAAATTGTATCATTACTATTTGGATAATATTTTTTCAAGTATGTGTATATACAGGGCAGCAAGATGGCACAGTGGATGGTGTGCTGGGCCTGAAGTTAGGAAGATTCACCTTCCTGAGTTCAAATCTGGCCTAACACATTTACTGGCAAAGCGACCCTGGACAAGTAACTTAACCTTTTCTGCTTCAGTGCCTCATCTGTAAAGTGAGCTGGAGAAAGAAATGGCAAACCACTCCAGTATCTTTGCCAAGAAAAACCCAAATGGGGTCACAAAGAATTGGACATGACTGAAATGATGGAATAATCTCATATATATGTATGTATAGGTATATATACACATACATAATCACATAATCATGTGTATCGCATATTTATGTGTGTGTGTGTATATATATATATATATAAAAAACACATGTTTGTTATGAGTGTCTTTACATATATAATTTTTTTTGTTTTGGGTTTTTTTGTTTGTTTGTTTTTTGGTGAGGCAATTGGGGTTAAGTGACTTGCCCACAGTCACACAGCTAGGAAATATTATGTGTCTGAGGCTGGATTTGAACTGATGTTCTCCTGACTCCAGGGCTAGTGCTCTATTCATTGCGCCACCTAGCTGCCCCCTACATATATAATATGAAACTTAGGACTGTGTTCCTATTCAATTGCAATTATAAGCAAAAATATGAACCAACTGCAAACTCATAGCCGTGTAAAATACTACAATTACACTCCATTTTTTAAAATTAGTACATAAATTAATTTTACATACAAGAGCCCCCAAAAGTACACTTTTTTTTTGGTTCAAACAAGTCTATGATTTCATTGGTGCACGGAATTACCAGTGTAGAGACTCTGCAGAAACATTTTTTAACACGTGGTTACATATACAAGAATATCTACAAGTACTAAGGTTATTTTTCCTCTTTATCCCAAACAAACTTATTAACATTAATTAATTTGGCTAGTATGAAACACACACACACACACACACACACACACACACACACTTCAGCCTCTTTTCTGTAATTTGAAGTCTACCCTATAATCTCTCCGACACTGAGAGGTTAACATTTGCCACAAGCTAGGACCTATCAGACACAGGAGTCAACCCTAAGCCTTCTTGATTTCCAGGCTGATCCTCTGTTTACTATGCCATAAACCTCTTATCAAAAAATAAAATTTCACTAAATCATCATTTTGACCTAAAATGTGATCATTATAATGGATATTTAAGAAGTATTTGATTAATAATCACCTGTTGAACACTGTGAAAATCTATAAAAGTTTATTTTGGGGGGGGGGTGACTGAGGGGTAATGATAATTTGAATGACTGAGGTACCTGAGCTAAGAAAGGCTTTCTTATCTCTCAGAATAATATAGAGAAAAGGACACTAGATTGAGAGTCAGTAAACCAGGGTTCTGAATCCAGTTCTGATCCCAGTTGTGTGACTCTGGGTAAGTCATTTCATTTCTCTAGGCTGCCATTTTCTCATCTATAAAATGAGGTTGTTGACTAGATTGCCTAAACCACAGGTGTCAATCTCCTGGTCCAAGCAGCCTTCAAAACTCCAAAGCAAACCCAAATTAGATTAAAATGTAACTGTGTAATGTTTAATAAAATAAACAAAAATTTGATACAATATAGATAATGTTGATTTGTGGTTTTCTAAGTCAGTATGTGGCCTGCAGGGATCTGTTTTTATTTGAATACCCCTGATCTAATCTACTTTCCTGACAGAACTTTCTCAATCCATAAAATTTTCCAATAGCAAGCAGGGGCCTTCAGATCCTTTGTACTGACAGTGGAGTTGTCTTAACCTACTATAAATCAGACAATCAATAAGCATTTATTAAGCACCTCTAGTTTGCCAGGCATTGTGCGATGAACCAGAATACATGAAAGGCAGAAGAAGAACACTTGATATATATTTGTTTGGGATGCTAATTAATGCTGATAGCATTTCCTCAATGAGAAATATTGTCTTTGAATAAGGCAGGTATAACTTGCCTCAACTTTTACCCTTTCCTACTCCAATATTTTATTCAAAAATTTGCTCAGCGTGAAGATCAGATAAAGGCCACCAGGAAAACAGATACTTACTTGCCCTTCATTTGAAAGCCATAAAAATAATTATCAGGCTTTTTGGGAATTTTTTTTCCTAAGCTTCAAAATCCAATTGACAGAATTATTAAAACAAGAATAAGATGATATGCAGGCTAAATAAACAGGGCTGCCAAATAAGCACTAAAAGCAGAGAAAATTCAGGTTAACATTGTCAAGTATTTCTGAATTAGTCAAGCCTGATATAGGAGCAGCAATGGGTAGGGCCAGCCTAAACTTCCAAGTTGGTAATCTGTGCATAGTCCATAAGGGCACCTTTTTTTAATGAATTACTTTATAGATTAAGAAAAAGCAAGGAATTAATAAAGGAACAACAACCTACCAAGTAATGGTAACTCAATCAACTGGAAGATGATTAAAAAAGAAGTTCTGGATTATTTACTTGCTTGTGAAGAGCACACTCAAACTAGAAGTAAATGTGAATTTGGGTTGAAAAAAACAAAAACCAAGTAGTCAAAAAGCCATTTTGCTAAAAATTACATTCAATCAAAACTAAGTTTCAAATTATTTTATTGATGGAAAAGCTTAATTTATGCAATAGCAATCTTTATATTCTAGGATAATTTCCTAAAGTAATACAAATGTAAAAGCATCATTCGGTTTTTTCTTTAGTGAGTCCCTATCTAATCACAGTCTCTTGGTTATTTACTCAGTTTAGTCTAGCTAAAGGGCTCAGACTTAACCACCAATTGCACTTTGATTTTTCTACAAATATAAATAATGACAAGAGCAGAAGGATTAAATTTAAGAGTTCTGTTTTTCCGTTTCAAATTTTACTAGATGATAAGGCAGGAAGTGTTCACCTAAAACTGAAATGGAAATGCTAGGGAAAGCCAGATTATATTTCTAAGAAAAGTATTAAGATCAAGAATGGTACTTCTCAGAGACAGGAGAAAAAACTATCCTTATGCTCTACTGGTCATCAGGAATTACAATTCAAAAGCAAATCAGGACAGCTTATAAAAAAATAATGTTCATTGCATTTAATGGTTTGCCTCATAGGAGTCATTAATCAGTGTGGTGAGCTATCAACTTAAGCAGACCCAAAATCCCCTTTCTCTACTTTTCAGTAGTGAAAGTCATGCTAATTAAACTTTTGTTATTAGGAATCTATATTGTTTAAGGATCGTGTCTGAAATTATATTCTGAGCTGATTTTAACAAAGCTGTTTAAAGATGACTTCCCTCACGTATATAAACATTTTTTCTATATATTTTCATACTTTTATCTATTGATTTTCTCCCCCTTTTTTGTGTGTGATGAGGTCTTGGTGCTTTGGGGGAAAAAACCTGTTCAATCTCCCAAAGAACTAACTATTTAAGGATATTCCAGAATGATTGCTATTGTCTTCTGCCTACTTTTTTCCTTTCTTCTACAACCTCTAGTGTCTAAATTTTCCACCTTTGAGCCATTGTGAAACTGCTCTTCATCAATATTGTACTAGATGCTTCTAGTAGTCTCTGGCCCAAGAACCTATTAACACCAGTGTAATCATTTCCCCTATGAACTCCTATCAAGAGGAGAAGACATAAAATAAAAGATGACTCCAAATTTGTAAGCTAGTAAATGCTATCAATAGAAACGAGAAAGTTGAGGAAGAGCTGATGCTTGAGGGTGGTGATTTAAGAACCACCACCGACCTAATGTATTTGCATGATGATCAGGTCTGTGCTTATAGAAAAGCTTCATGGTGCATGGTGGAAGATACATAAACACATTCCTATTATATAAGGCATCTACATTATGCTACAGCTGAAAACAAGCAACTATAATAAAAAGCTATAATTCTGATTTTCTTGTTTTTTTCTAGTCTTTCCTCCCAGTCCTGCTTGGTGGCATTTTGAGGCTTCCCTGCCATGTGCATCTTTTTCAACACAAGCCCAGAATCTTAGATGTGGTTACAGAAAATAACATATTAACAAATGTGCAAAACAACTGAAGAGATACCCTTACCGTTTACATTCATTAACATTTTTTTAAAATAAAATAAAAAAGTAGTAACATGCCAATGGAGAAACAAAGTTTTTAATCTCTATGCCTTCAGCTAACAAGTGGAACTTATCAATATGTTGAGACCTCTTAGGAGATGTAAATACATTAGGGTGATCTTTGTCAACAGAATTACTCTCTTATTCTTGTAAAAACTTTACCTTCCTATTCTAGCTATTTGCCTAATACCAATAACAAACATTGTTCACAAATGTTATCTGTCAAGTCTAGATGTTTATCTGACAATATGAATAGTTCAAATTAAGACACTTCTCTCAGGCTTACCAAAACAAACATCTGAGAAGCTTAAAAGACCAAAGAGTATATAAACTAAGAATTGTTAACCTGAGGTTTGTGAACCTTTTAAAAATATTTTGATAATTATTCCAATAAAATTGGTTTCCTTTATAATCTCGTGCATTTTATTTCATGCATTAAAAATATCCCAAGAAGGGTTCTATAGCCTTCATCAGACTGCCAAAGAAATTCAAAACGTGAAAAAAGATTAAGAAACCCTTCTATATGCCAAAAGATGACGTTCCACATCTTAGCAAAACTCTACAAGCATCTGAAATTCAAATCTAAGAGTTATACTTCATCCATATTTGCAACCTCTTCATCTCAGCTATGAGGTCAATTGGTACCTTTATATTCATTTAACAAATTAAGATAAGGAACTTTCCCAAGATTATACAACACACAAATGAGAGGCAAGGGTCAGATAATAGGTGTCTAATTTCTCAATATGCTACTTAGTTCACAAATTAAAAACCACTTCTCCCCAAATGAAAGTTAATGAATTTGGAACTGCAAATTTTTCTTCCTGACTTTGGGGCTGAAGACCAGCTTTTTTGTTATCATTATTCTCATCAGATAGATAAATATAGAATCTCAAGAGCTAGAAGGAATTTCAAAAGTCAGCTGATTCAACTTGTATAGGAATCTCCTTCAAAACATCCACCAAAGATGAGTTTTTAGGTTCCATTTGACTGGCACAGCGACTGGAAACTCATTACCTGACAAAGCAATCCATTCTGCTTGTGAACATCCCAAAATAACTAGAAATGTTTCCTCATAAAAAGCCTTAATCTCTGTCCTTGCAATTTCCAGTCACTGTTCCTATTTCTTCCCTTTTGGGCCAAGCAAAACAAGTCTATATATTGCTCCATTAATGCAGCTCATTATCATATTAGGTTTCCTTTTTTTTTTTAATGCCATCTAACACTGATGACTCATATTGCACTTTCATTTATCTAAACCCATCAGGTCTCTTACATATGTATTACTGTCTAATCATGTCTCCTATCTTGAATTCCTGAACCAAAATGTAGGACTTAACATATATCTCTCTATTCAATCTCACCAATCACTTCATTTTTGGCTTTGTGTATCTACCACCTATTTGCATTGTATATTATAGGCACTTAGGGGATGTTTTGCTAACTTGAATTGGATCTGATCCAATCTTGATTCTAGCTAGTCAAAACCTTTATGGGAATCTGATTCTGTCATTCAACATTGGTACTCATCTTCCGAACTGTGTAACATCCACAGATTAAAGCATTCATTAAAGTCATTGATAGAAATGTTGAATAGAAAAGCCCCAAGAACAGATCCCTAGGGCATGTTATAAGACAACAATTCAGGTTGACATCAAATCATTAATCATATCTTTTGTTCCAGTCATTCAACCACCTCCAAACCCACCAAACTATACTGTTATCTTGGCTACTAGACTGACAGTCTGCTAAATGCCTTACTCCAATTCAGACATACTACTGTATGTTTACAGTATTCCTTTTATCTAAATTAGTGTAGAAACCTTATTTAAAAAGGAAATGAGATTAATTTGGCAAGACTGGCTCCAAATCAAGAAAGAGCTATCAATCTGTCAATCTTTTCCAGGTCTTAGCCAGGGAAGCTTTCTTATGCTCTTAATGATCAATGCTTTCCTTTCTAAGAGCTAACAAAATAATCTCTTTAATATGTGAGATGAAAGGCACCTTGGAAATCTAACTCAAGTCCCTCATTTTAACAGATGAAAAAGCTGAGGCCCAAAATGTTTAAACGACCTACTGCCCATGGTCACATAGTTGGTGAAAAAGCCAAACTTATAATCCAGGCTTCTTAAATCCCAATTCAATTAGCATGTTAGCAATATAACTATTTTAGTTAGAGTGCAACATTCATACTATGTGAGAATGCTAAGAGCACAAACTAGACAGTAAATTACAAGTACACAATTCATAGAGTCAATTTTACCTACATCTGGCTGCTCAGTACCAACCTATTTCACCTTCCATCTATTCTCTCAGCTACTTGAGGTAGGGATAAATCCTATTTGACTTAGATTTGGGTACAACCCAAAGACTGGGTTGAAAATACTCTCTTTTCAGCTGCCAAACATTGTGCTATTCCAAGCTGGATACTCCTGTTCCTAGGCTCCCACAACAAGGACTTCCTGAATCATCTTCTAACTTTAGTTTCCTGCCACAGGAGGATGCTCTATGAGTCCCATCTTTATGAATTTATTTAACTTCTAAGCAGTTCTTTTTCTTCATTATCCCTGCCACCCTCTCCCCACCACACATACCCCTTCTAGTTATCTGATATCAGTGACACTTCCTGCCCACAAGTCATTTCTCTGTCCCCAAGATCATAGGATTTTGAGTTGAAAAGGACCATAGAGTTCATCTTCTCTAACCCTCCCCCCATCCCATTTTACAGATGAGGAAACTAAGATTAAAGATCACACAAATAGCAAGTAGAGGAGTCTGGATGTCTGCCTTTCTATGTTTCCTATTTCCAACACTTAACTACTGGAACTTTAAAATGTCCGTTGTCAGGTGTGTTATTGGGGAAAATCACTTTCTCTGAATCTCAATTTCCTCTTTTTCAAAATGAGAGTATCAAACCAGATGATCTACCAAATAAATCTGAAGTGTGCCATTCTATGACAAATCTATTAACAATATGATAGATGGCTTCAAGTGCTTGAAGATCTTCCCTCATATGAAAGAAGGCTCAGGTTTGTATTGCTTAGACCTAGGGAGAAAGAATGAAGAACAAATAGGAGTAGTTACAGAGATGCAAATACAGACTTCAAGTAAAGAAAAAACTTCCTCACACTTAACATTTTCCAAAAGTGGACTTGGCTAGTTTGTGGAATAATGAGTTACCCCTTCAATCAAAAGCCAAATGACTATTTATTGGATAAGTTTATAGATGGGAATTAATGTCAAATCAGATATCCCACAGGGATCTGAAACTCAAGTGTCCCAAACATGTCATAAGCCTTCTTCTCCCAATCCTCTCTTCTTCCCCATTTCCCTATTTCTTCTGAAGGCACCACTATCCTCCAAGTCACCTAGGTTCACAACATTTCTTTGACTGCTCACTATCACTGACCACACTTATCCAATTGGTTGCCAAATCTTGTTGTTTCTACCTTCACAATGTCTCATGTTATACGCTTGACTTTACTCATGGCCTCTAGACTACTTCAGGCCTGACTTCACCTGTTGACTAGACTATTGCAATAGTCTTCTAATTGGTGTTCCTGTCTCTAGTTTTTCACCCTTTTCCATCCATCTTCCACATAGTTCCCAAAGTTATTTTCCTAGGACTGACAGGGTCAAATCATGCTCAATAAACCACAGTGAATTCCTATTACTTCTAAGATGGAAAATCCTTTGGCATATCAAGCTCTTAATAATCTGCCTGCTTCCTCCTACCTATCAAGTCTTACCACATTTTACTCTCCCCTTCATAAGTTCTACAATCCAGGAATACAAAGCCCAATTGCTGTTGCCTGCACACTACACTCCATTTCCTTTCTCTGTACCTTTTTGCTGGCCATCTCCCAGGCCTAGAATTTTCTCCTATCTTACCTTTATCTCTTGACGCTACTCACTCCTTTCAAGTCTCAGCTCAAAGGTTACCTGACCTCCCCAGACACCTAAGCTTTCACCTCTAAGTTTCATTCCTTCTACTCTGTAAGCATCTTATACATACCTATTTATTTACTTATTTTATTTATTTTATTATTTTATTTATTATTTTATTATTTTATTTATTTATTTACATGTTGTCTCCCTCAATTAATATGTAGGCTCCTTAAAAGAAGAGACTGGTTTTGTGCTCTTATTTTTCCTCTGTATCACCAATGTTTAATAGTATCTGGCATTTCATAAACATTTAATAAATGTTTGTAGATTGGTTGAAGTTTAAGACTACCCAGATGGTCTCTAAGGTAAGGATTATTAACCTTTTTGTATGATGAAACTTTTTAGCATTCTGGTAAAGCCTACAGACTCCTCAGAATTGTTTTTAAATGCATAGAATAAAATAAATAGTATTACATAGGAAACCAATTATACTGAAATACAATTATCAAAAAAAAAATTAACTTCACAAACTCTGCCCCCAGGTTAAAAACCCCTGCTAAAGGTCTCTTCCAATTCTGAGATTCTGTGAACTATAGTGTCCAAAGGTAACTGATGTGGGGAGGATGGGGTATTATTCCAAAATACACATAATCGGGTAGGAAACCATTATCACAACAAGACCTTCCCTCTACCCCTTGCCATTGCAATGATTCCTTTATGTTTTGTGAGGATTGAAAATTAATTAACTAATAATTAAATCCTGTGAGCATGAGCCTAGTCACCTAACAGAGTAGCCTTTCACCACACCCAAGGGCAGAGTGAGGACCTTTGTTGTGACCATTTCCTATCCAACAGACAGAGTATACAACTAATGTTACCCCCTTACGGAAGCAACTCCCCTAATCACAAATGCTCCTTACTGGCTGCTGTTCCAGTTTTGTTGGCCATCTCTCTCTCTAATCCATCAATATATCTCCTTCTCTCTCCACTTTTCCACAGAATTCTCCTCTTCCCTGCCCCCATTTTTATTTCACAAGGCTTCTTCTTTTCAAATATTTTCTTCTCCACTCCATCTTTGGGAAAAGGAATTTCAGTTTGGGAAGCTTCTGTTACAGTAACCCTCTCCATAAATGCTGGTCCACAACTTTTCTGAAACTTATAATCTTACAAATTTGCATGGAGGTTAAACATCTTGCCAATGACTACATGGCAAGTCATATGTGGCCAAAGCAGAATTTCAACCCAGGTTTTTCTGACATCAGGATGGTCACTAAACCAACCTAAAACCTTGATAAAGAGACTGACTTCAATTTCATTTCATCTTTTCTTTGGTAGAAGTATTAATAGGGGAAAAAAATTGAAACCATAGATATCAAGAGGAAGTCAGAGGCCTGGATGAATAGCACTCCCTTACTCAAAAATCTTCACTCACTCCTCAATGTCAATCCAATAAACTCTAAACTTCTTAGCCTGGCATTCAAAACCCTCTACAGCTAGACCAACCTACCCTTGCAGTCTTTTTTCACCACCACCTCACAGAAAGTGAGTTTTCTGTTTCTTCCAATGTCTCAAATCATATGCACCACTTTGCTCATGCCATTTCCAATATGGTTTAAGGGAGAGAGTAATTCTATTAGAATCTACCACTTGCCAGTGGCCACACAATTAAGAAAATGCATTCCCTTTGGACTTGTTTCCTCAGCTCAAAAATAGGGATATCACTATTTAGTCTTCTTTCCTGACAAGGTTATTGGGAGAAATACAATAAAAACAGGTGTAAAGTACCTCGCAAAATGAGAAATGATATTCACACGACTTTCTATGATTCCTCCCATTCCCTTCATTCCAAATCTTTGTCTATTAAAATCCCTCATGTTTTTCATGCCTAATAGAAAAGGTTTCCCTCCTCTGAACCTTCTTGGCACTTTCTTTATTTTTACCCAGCACACAGCACATGAAGTTTACTGTCCTGGTATTGTGGTTTTTCATATATTTTTATTATTCCCCCACTACTTTGTGAATCCCTTGAGGGCAAGGATTTTGTACCATATAATGTTATAATCTATACAGCACCTATCACATAGGACATATTCACCAATTATTTATTTTGGAGGAATATGGTTGGATTAACCTAAAATTCTCTTGAAATGAAGAATTCATAATAGAAAATGACATAAATTAAAGATTTTTTTTCTAGAAAAGGTATAAATGGGGTAATTAATCCATAGAGATGTTATAATGATAGGCACAGAACATTAAAATATACTTTTAATGGTGATACAAAAAAGTCATTTCAAAAAAAGCCACAAATGCACAGAAACTGAGTTTCCAATATATTAAATTTCAGAAATACAAAAGGAAAAGATTTTCCAGATTTCCTACAACAGAGAACTATTTCCTCTAGTGAAACTGCAGCTATTATCAGCAGTACTGATTTTTTTTTCAGTTTTTTTTCCAGTTTCCTTTTATATCATCATATCATTTATCCCTTTCTTCTGAGATCTCCCTCTCTGCTGATGCTCATTGTAACACCAATTAGGGCTAGGAAGAGAAGGGCTTCTCTCAATGAAGCAATTCTTTTTTTCCCCTGATACCTGCACTGTTCTCTTCTCCCATATGGCAGAACCTCCAGTACTTGCCTAATTTACAGCTGAGAATATAAGTAGTTAGGTCATTACAAAGAATATTAGGCCATTAAAACAAAAAAAAAAGGCAGCATAGATGAGTTCAGTAATAGAAATTTTAAAATGAAACATGAGTAAAAGTAAATGAACCTTTTTAAACATTCTCTTTATGGGAAAGTACTTTTACAAGAAGCCTCAATTCTAATCAATTTAACAAGTGCGTACCTAATATGTGCTTCTGTCCATGCTAGGCACCAGTGCCTTGCCGTCATGGAGCTCATAATTTATCTGGAGGGGAGAGAGGGAAGGGGAAGCATACTCAAAGCCATTTGGTTTTATTTCCTTTGTTTTTAAATCTAACACTGATCTTTTCTCCCTTAAGTGAAGACCATAAGAACAATGTATCAAAATGCCAGCATTCTAGAAATTAAGTTGTCAGCTTTTTCTCTAGACTATGACTACAAAAGAATTATGGGGTTACAGCTAATGAAACCTTACACTTGAACACTGTGCAATTTCCCTAATCATTCTAAGGTCTAAAAATGTACCAAAGAAAATACAACCATTAGATTTGCAATTTTCTCTATTTAATTTCACTTTCTCTCACTCTTGTTAGTTTTTTCTACTTACACTTTTGCTTTTGAAGTCTGGATCCAGGTGTAGCTCTACAGTTTGTATACATACATGTATATATATATATATGTATATGTATATATATATTTATGAACAGCATGTAATACACATACATTTATACATAATGTTCATGTGTGTATTTTGGTGTGCATCTCTCATGTAGGGTCACCCTGGCTAAGAGGAATCTTAAACATACTTTAACAATTTGCAGAAATTTCCATTATTAAACATGATATGCATAATCATACCAACCCTAAAAAAAAAAAAAAAACCAATAATACTTTAAAAGAGAAGTTTGAATTAATCAATCTTCTAACTTCTTGTCCACAGAAATAATTATTAAAAAATGTTAGTTCAGGGTAGGAAACCCACAATAATAATTCCTGCATTAAAATTCTAAGCTAAAAATATTTAAGCTCTATAGTAACTGATAAATAAGACAAAATACAACTAGAAGTCAATTTCCTACACAGGAAACAAAAAAATTTAATCTTACTTTGAGGAATTTCTAGGTTTTTTCTCTTGTCAACTGAAGTTACATAACTTCAGTAAAAGAAGAAAATAAAAGCCCAACCACCATAGGAAGACTCTTCCCTGTTCAAAAAGATATATTATTTATTGTGTGACTTAACACATCTTCCGAATCAAGAACTTTTAATAAAAACGTTAATTCTATTGCACTTGAAGAAAATTAGGAAATGTGTTTGATCAAATGAAAACATTTGAAACATTATGCCTATTGTTCACTTGTTTTCTCCCCACATTTTAGAACAGTGATTCCCACCATACCATAAAATCCTTTTCTGTTTTATCTGTGAAACACACCCTCACATGCAGGTTTTAATTTACTTCTACTTTGCAATTTTTTGAAAAATACCTTATGGTGCAGTTCAACTTGAAGTAAGGACAGTCTCATTCATTTAGCAGACAAAGTTGAATCCACCAAGATGGTTCAGACAGTCTGGTTTTCCCTGCCCCACCCTTGTTTCCTTTGAGCCATAGTGATGTCACAACATAGAGCAGTGCAATGACTTCACTGCTACAGTTCTCCTGGCTTCTGATCACACAATTCTTTGCAGCCAAAGCAAATCAAATAACAGCAAAGGAAAGCTGTACTTCTCTCAGAGGAGCAGAGCATCTGACACATTTCCAACAGATTAGTGGCCAACATTTAAAGGAAACATATGTAACAACTGCACCACTAAGAACCTCTCTATGGGGCTAAAGATGAATGTTTCAGGGTTTTGAAGACTAAGTCTATTTTCTATATTATATAAGAGTCAAAGCTAGAGATTCAAGTGTTGAATGACAGAGAAGAGATGATTAAGACAGACTACACACACACACAAACAACCTGTTTTTTTCATGATGTCAACTTCTAACAGAAAATACACTTGCATTTACTCTTCAGGCCACTCAGAGTTTTCTTTTTACCATCACGAATGTGATTACTGATTTGCAAATTTTAATTCTTCTTTGAAACTTCAACTCAAAAGGGCAAGAGGATGATCTTACTATGCCTGAGAAAAATAATACCTTGTACAGCAAATGCCCTCCATAGTCTATCATGTGGTAAGTATATAAGATGACAAGAAAAGGCCATATCATTTCTTTCAAACCTTGAAAGATTCTTTCAGTACATGAATGGATCTCTCATCTATCTAAGCAGAGATCTCTTTGGTACACGGTTTTATAAGTGAACTTGGTTAAATGTAGCTAAGAAGTATCCATCATAACACCATTTAACATCCAGGGCCTAGTATTTCAACACTTGAATAATTCTTATACAGCCAAAGTCCTATGTAACATACAAGAATAAATACAAGAACTGCTTTCAAATTAATCACTTATGAGGGGAAAGCGCATCACTAAGAAAATCATTATATTAAAATATTTTGTCTTGATCTAAGACAACTCAGTCCTTTTCACTAAAAAAGATTGTAATTCAAAGTTGGCACTTTGTGATTGTTCCTACTGGGGGGAAATAATGCATAAAACAGCAGTCTTAGTTTTATGAAATGTTTTGCAGGAAGCACAAGCTTAGTGTTTATGCCAGATAAACTATATGCAGCAACATGAGTGTCCACATTTTACTTTTCATAGTTGTTGTTTTTTTTTACTGGCATGCAAAATTTTAAAAAAAGGCCATGGACATGAATTTAATTTCTACAACTATACTGAAATTAAGATATTTTTACTCTTCTTTCCAATTAAGCTGAAGGAAATTAACAGAAGTTACAGTTTTGTCACAATCTCGAAATGCAACACCAAAAGTTTTAAAATTCAAGAAAAGTCCATTTGTAAAACAATTCTAAATCCTAACAAATAGCTTATTATACTTTTGTTTGACCAAAAAAGAAAGCTATTTTAGAATTTAAGATTTAGTTAAACCTATGACCAGAATATAATGAGTTTACCAGAGATACAAAACAAATATGCTCACATTACCCATACATGCAGTACATGTTATTATTTTTGTTTCCATAACACTTTTAAATCAATATTGAGTTGTCGGGGGAAATTTTCATCATGTGACAAAAGATATTGTAACTAAGAAAGTAGTTTCTGCAACTAAATATAACTTGAGCACACCTGGCTATCTTGAATAAAGTGTAAACTGTTTTGAAAAGACAGGTAAGACCTCTGCAAAGGCAATTCAACAGGAACAATGTAAAGCAGCAAAAATTCCAAACAGAAAATAATGAAAGCTGTGGCTTAAAAGGACGAAGATTGCCTAAGATTGTCCCCACAGTATCTCTATCCCGGACCCATCTGTTTTCCCTTTATCATCTCACTAAAGAAGCTTGTCCCAACTTAACTCCAGGCATCAGCTGAGCAAAACCTTTGGAAATCTTTTATTTGAAAATGCCAAAAGCAAAAGAAATACAGCGCTGCCACTGCAGAGGACCAGTTACAATTTACTATGTAACCACACCCACCGCATTGCAGAAGCCATAGACTTGGTGGGGAGGTAGCGAGAGGAGAAGGGTGCAAGGGATGTGTGGGGGCTATCAGAAGGGAAATCCAAGATTTCCCCAGCAAAGCAACTACTCCGTTCATGAGAAAACATTCCCCCTTCCCAGCTTCACAGAAATGGCTATGAACAAACTAAAGTAAAATGGCCAGCGAGCTTCCCCCAACCCCTACTCGAACCCTACTGCACTGCCTCTTTTGCAGCTAGCCTAGCCTCAATGCAGATAGCAGTCAGGTAAGCAATGCAGCATAGACACCCCCACTCAGATGCTCAGGGGTGCAACTCCCTGCTCTTTTCAAGTTATACTGGCGGCAGAGGGGACAGGAGAAGTCAAGAGTGGAAGGAAGGAGTAACTAAAAGGGGCAGGGGTTTACCCAGGTGTCCAAGCCAAGAGCAACATCCATTTAGACACTCGCCCCTCCTCTCCCCACCCCACCCCCCCACCCCCGCCGGGAATGCAGCATTTGCCATTAGTCTCAGGGAATCATGCCCTAGTTAAAAGGAAGCAGGGAAGTTACATAAAAGCCAGGAGGTTGTGCTTGGGAAGGGGGGATGCTTTGTGCGCTACATACCTTATCCTGACCTCAAATCCAAACCAACCCCCTTGGTGTCCCCTCTGAACAGCCTACACGGGGAGCGTCTCTGGTGCCGCGTTAGCGGGGGCAAGGCGCAGCGAGCAGAACACGCAAACAGAGATTCCCCCCCCCCCCCCCCTCGCCTGACAAACCTCTGCAAGGAAGCGGGGCATCTGGCGTGGAGGCCCCCAGGAGAGCTGCAGAGGCAGCTGCGCCGCATCGCTGTCCTTCCTCTTTGCGGTCCAAGGGCTGGTCTAAGAGGAAGGGCCGGCGTGTAGGAGGGGACAGAGGAAACCCCGTCTCGTACATACAGGATTCCCCCACCCCAGCTCGTCCCCCAATCCCTAATCTCCACCCACCACCAAGTGTTAACTTTAAAAATGGCGCCTCGAAACAGGAATTTTAAAAATAATAACATTAATTCAAATGAAGAAATGGAAAAGAAGACTGTATTTTAAAAATTCCCTCGCTCAATTAGGGCCTCTAAGGAAACAGAGGCTGGCGGCCAGCTATCCTACTCAACCGGGCTCCCTCCCCCCACACTCCCGAGCCATCTCTGCAAAAAGAAAAAGCAAAGCGAGGAATGTACCTTGGCCAACGGGCGTAAGAATAGCCAACAGCTGCCGGCGCCAGAGGAGAAATCAGGGTCTGGGGCCCGTGAGGCTTCCTGAGAATTTGAGAGGGACGCGGTGACGACTGGCGACGGTGGTGGTCAGCAGCAGCAGCAGCAGCAGCAGCTGCAGCAGCAGCTCCAGCCACGCGTCAGCCGCCCCGCGCAGCCCAGCTCAGCTCCCGACTAGTCTTGGACACATTTCCAGCAAATCAGGAAGGTGGAGACTCCCTTCGGATGCGTCCCCCCTCCCCCTACGAATCACAGCAAGGGAGAAAAGTTACCTTTCAGATCAGTAGTGTCCGGGACTTGCCAGGGTTTGGGGCAAGCGGCTTGTCACTTTCCTCTCCTTTCAGCCAGTTTCATCTGCCAGACTAGACAGTCCCGAGTGTAATGTGGAATCAGCAAAGAGAGGAGGATGGGTTTTCTTGTCCCCGGTCCCCTCCCCTCCCTGTCCGCCCCCTCCTTTTGCTCAAGATGCAGAGGCACCCGGGTACACGCACTGAGATGTCTCACTGAAAACCGACGTCGCTCCTGATTCACCCTCTTCGAAGTGGAGGAGTGGTTAAGCCTACAGTACTTTAGAGGAGTTACAATGTAACAGTTTTCTCCGCCCTAGGACGCTATTTGAAGATAACACCCCTTAAGAACCTCTGCAACGACTATAATTTTGATTTCTGCTTTAATTATTTGCTTTGGAAAAAGACAGACTCTACGTTTGACTTGGAATGAGCTTAGTATCACGTCTGTAGGAACCTGGGGAGCACTGGTTTGCTTTAATATTCAACTATAAGAAAATTCAGATTACCTTAGCAGTAGAGCAGGATACTGCTATTCTCTGGGACCCTACCCCCACATTTAAAAGTGTTTCTTCTTGATTTCCAATCCTTTTCGAAATACTAAAACAATTACCTAATGAAGTTTTCTGCTCCAGTGACCATGTTGGGAATTCTGATTCTATGGGAGAAAAAAGAATTTGTTTGGCTCAGCAGAGCCAAGCTTTTCCATCTGTCAACTACCAAACATTTATTGGGCACCTACTAGTCTAATAAACTATGAGATGTTTGTGGAAGGCACAGAGTACAACAAAGTAAAGTCCTTGAGATGGAGGTTAACATATAGTTGGGCAGATAAGACAGCCTATTAAACCAGACATACACACATAATACCATAAGAGACAACTTCCTTTTGTAGCCATGGGCAAGTCACAACTTCTCAGTCAGTCACTCCCGGCACTTCTCTAAGTCTGTAAATTACAGGTGAGTTTTCCATCTGTATCTGTGGAGAATGTTTGGAATTTCCTACAATCTGTCCTGGACCCTAAAAATATTCCTAACCTCATGTGGTTTTTGTAAGACTCAAATGAGAATTATGTGAAGCATTTTGCAAAACTTTAAAACTATTCATTATTAAGTGCGAAGAATAAAGACTACAGGAACTCAAAAGAAGGGAGAGAAAGACTGGCTAGGGATAATCAAGGAAACTTGTTTCATTTAGAAGATGTAGGCCCTAAAGGAAGGAGGAAAGTATGAAGCATAAGGGAATGTCTGAAGCATGGGAATTATCAGGTCAGACTGGCTGGAGAAGAAAGAAAGTTGATGGAAAAAGTAGTGAGATAAGCAATTGAATGGAAGCCAAATTGTGGCAAGTCCTAAATGCCATATTAAGAAGTTTGGACTTTCTGTTGTGAGCAATAGGAAGTTGATGAAGGGATATGAATAAGGGAGACTAACAAAATGGTGTTTCTGTAACATTCATCTTGTGAGAGGAAGATGAAATTGGTGTAAGGAAACATTAAAAACCAAATAGGATAATGTTGAAATAGTGTAGTTTTAAGTTAATAAGGTAGAACAGTAGCTCTGGGCATGAAAAAGAAAGAAAGAGATAGAGATATGGATATACTGTGATTTTGGTGATGCCAAGGCAATTGAGATGAAATTATAAAATCTTAGAGATCTAGATCCACCAATAGAATTTTAAAGATACAATATAAGCATGGAAATCATCCACAGGTAAGGGGGAAAGTCTACATCTATTTTTTCACAGTTAAGGCCACTGACAACTTTCATGAAAAGATTTTTTTTTAATGTGTTGCACATGGGGGGAGGGGTGAAAAAACTCAGCAAGATTTGGACTATTGGTATTTTTATTGCTAGCTCCACCTATTGGATAATGCTGGACTTGGAGCCTGGAAGACCTGAGTTTAAATGCTACCACAGGTATTTACTAACCTTGTGATTCTGGGCAAATTACCTAATTTCTCTTTGCCTCAGTTTCCTCATTTGCAAAATGGGAATAATAATAGTGCCTACCTCCCAGGGCTGTTGTGAGGATAAAATGAGGTAAAATTTGTAAAGTGCTTTGCAATTTTAAAAGTGTTATATAATGCTGTTGTTATTACTATAATGTACTAATACAACACTTTCTTGCAAGGTCGTTTTTTTTTAAAATGAGGAACAAAGTCAACCACTCATTCCTTTATCATTCATTCCTACTCTAAGGGAGGGGGGCAACAAAGTGATGAAAGTCAGACCAATTTATTTACTCATTTGCAGCTCTAAAGAAATATTTTCGGGCAAAGGAAGACCATAAGTAACTGTATTAAATAGAGCTTGGAGAATCTTTCTGGATTTCCTTCTCTTATTATTTGGAATGACTACTATCCAGATACCTGTATGAGTGTGAGGTGGAGAATCCAGAATAAGTGGATTTCTTTTCCGTTTTTTAAGGACAAGAACACTTGCCTTTTAAGAAGTGGACTTGAACAAATTGTATTGTTTATAGTAAACACTAACTTGGCATTACTATCTAGACAGACAGATGGTTTCACATTTTCATTCATTTCTTTGCCATATTTATGCTAGTTTTTTAATTCAAAACAAACTGTTCTTCCCATGACTCATAAATCTTGGCCTTAGTGAATATCATATCAACTAGTTACGGAGCATATTCAATGACTACTATCTGAATTACTAGATTGCTGAAAACAAAGCCAAAGTACTAGGCATTATTACTATTTTACAATTAAATATACCCAAATAATTACCTCAATATTCTAGAAAACCCAAAATAATCACAAGAAAATGTTAACATATATTGCTTCATTCTTGCATAGGAAAGGAGAGCAGCTACCATTTTACAAAGCGCTTTACAATTTACAAAACACTTCTATTTAATAATAATAATAGTTACCATTTATATAGCACTTTACATATTTCATCTCATTAGATTCTCACAACAACATTGTGAGATAATTGCTATTACTATCCCCATTTTACAGATGAGAACATTGAGATTCAAATAAGGAGCAGCTAGGTGGTGCACTGGAAGAAGCCCTGGCCTTGGAATCAGGAAGACCCAAGTTCAAATCCTGGCTCAGACATTTACTGTGTAACCCTGGATAAGTCACTTAGCCTATGTTTGCCTCAGTTTCTTTCTCTGTAAAATGGGAATGATAATAACAACTACCTCCCAGGATTGTTAGTGAGGATAAGAAAAAATAATATTTGTGCTTACCACAGTGCCTGACACATCATAAGAATGATATAAATGTTAGTGATGATGGTGGTGGTAATGGTGGTAATGATGATAGTTATGTTTGCCCATCTTCATACAGCTAGTAAATGTTTGAAACAGAATTTGAACTTGTTTTCCTGACTCCAAGTCTTGTGCCACCTAACCACTCTGTACATTATGTGTATATGTATAATGTTTGATACCCACAACAGCCCTAGAAAATAGTGCAAGTATCATTGGAAGGAATGTCTTAGAGTTAATAGATGCTAAACTTGGAATCAGAAAGCTACAGGCTTGAAACCTATTTCTGACATTCATTGTATGTCTAAGCCTTAGTTTCCTCAAGTGTAAAAAATGAAGATAATAACTACAGTTAGCCCCTATCTCCCAGGGTGGTTGTGAGAATCAAATGAAATAAAGTATGTAAAGTACTTTGTAAAAATGAAAGAAGGAACCAAATGTCAGTTGTCATGACTATCCCCATTCTACAGATTTTGAAACTGAAACTCAGAGAAGTTAACTCAAGGTCAGCCTACTAGTGAAGAAAAGAGCTAAATTTTAAACCAAGTTTTTCTGTTCCTAAATTTAGTTTTTATTATTCTACCATCCCTTGGCATTGGTTCTAAGGCATTGCTCTTTTAATTTAATGGTTGAATTAAACTGTTTACCATGGGATTATATAAAGAAATTTAAAAGTCAGAAAACAACTTATGATCAATATTGTCTTGACTGGTTTAAAATGAACATCTGTTTTTCTGAGGTATCCTAGAAACAGAACTTGACAATTAAATGCACCAATAAAGCTAATCATTTCTCATCTAGTCCCACAGTGAAGAGCTTTTTTTGTTTATGAGGATAAAGAGGAAATTAGCAAAAGGGTAAAATAAAAGAATGGATACAATATAACTGAAATTAAGACTTCTTACTGAGAAGCCTGACCTTAAATTTTCCTTTCATAAACAATTCAATAAAATGAAAAAGAGGACTAGGAATTATAGAAACTCTATTCATTACTCTGGGAGGAAGTGGTGCTAGAGAAATTTCTCAGTGTGGAGTAATCTATTTATAATGTATATGGCACAGTGGATAGAGGGCCAGGCCTGGAATCAGGAAGACTGGAGTTCAAATCCACCCTTCAACACTTACAAGCTGTGTGACCCTGGGCAAGTCATTTCACCCTGTTTGCCTCAGTTCCCCAGTCTGTAAAGTGAGCTGGGGAAGCTGGGGAAATGGCAAACCACTCTAGCATCTTTGCCAAGAAAACCCCAAATCGAGTCATGAAGAGTAGGTAACAATTGAACAACAAAAATATGCATAACATATTGGCAATGAGGTGGCCCAGTGCATAAAATACTGGACCTGTAGTCAGGAAATCCTGTCTCAGACACTTCATTGGCTATGTGACTCGGGGCAAATAATTTAAACTCTTTTTGCCTCAGTATCCTCATCTGTAAAATAGGGATTATAATAGAACTTAACCTCCCAGGATTGTTATGATGTAAAATGTCTTCTAAAGCTGGAAGCACTTACATACACACATCTATGCAATAAGGTCTGGAATTATTCTTTTATTCATATAGAGAATTCTGAAATTATTACTTCATTCATTTAGAGAATTTTGAGGTGAGTTACTCCCTCTACCAATGTGACATCTTCCCAGCAACTTTATAGTTTTAGAGAGCTTTCTAAAGCATTGAGAACTTAAATGACTTGTCTAAAGTCATATGGCCTAAGTCATAGAAGGGATTTGAATGAAAGTTTTAATAACTTCAAAGCTGGCTCTCTAGCCACTATTCCAAGCAACTACTAAGTGTATGTATTGTACATATATAATATATATGATGTACATATGTGTTTATGCTTATATATACATTACACAGAAATACTTTTAAAATTGAGTGTTTCTGTATCTGATGAGCAGGCATTTGATTTTCTTTTGCTGTTCCCTCCTGACTCTTTCATTGTCTCTATCTAACCCATAAGTCCTTCTGCAGTCTAAGTAATGTGCCTTAGTACAGCTTTGACTTTGCTTTCATCACTTTACTTTTGCCTGGCTCAAGGGCTAAGAGGAGGAGAGACCCATAGAATTCACCTAATTTTTTCTCTCACTCTACAGAACAGGGGTTCTCCACCTTTTATGGACTCCTTTGTCAGTCTGGTAACACTTCTGGGTTTCTTCTAAGAATAAGGTTTTTCAGTAACTGAAGGAAATGCTAAATTTTAGTTAGAAATTAATGAAAATAAAGATGTAATTTTTCCCATCCCACATTCACAGACACAACTCCCCCCCAATCCATCAACAGACCCCTTGAGAGTCCTTGGATCCTAGTTAGAAAAACTACCTAAAGAATTACTCTTAAAAAAAAAATTACTCTTCAACATCCCAGACAGGTGGTCATCCAGACTTGTGCTCTATCCTTCTTCAGGTTACCTTGTATTAGAACAATATAGATTGACTCTTCTGAAAAGAATGCCAGTCCCTTTTGGAGACAGGCGTTTTGTTTTTGTCATTGTATCCGCAGCATCTAGCCTAGTCCCTTGCATGTAGTAAAACTGAATTGTTGCACGGTACCCTCCCATCAGCAAAACTTGGAACATGGGGCTGCTCCAACCATATGATGCTACTTCCATCTGTCATTGCTTCTTCCATTAACTGACATTTCTGTGAGTTGGATAACAGAAAATATGAAGGATGAGGTAAGATCCGCAAAGGCATAGAATAAAGGCACAGAAAAGGAATAGAAAAGGGAGGTCAAATGTGATAGTTCAGGGTCTTTATCCTCATGAGAGATACAAAAAGAATAAAGAAGAAACAAGGAGTTTAACTTGTGATTCAGAAAATATGTTGCAGGAGAAGGAAAATATTGGGAAAGTCAAGCAAAGCAAATTTGTTGGAAAAGGCTACAACTAAAGAATATAAAAGGCTTGAGGAAAACTGGGAGGGAATGTTTTTTCAGGCAATGAAAGAGAAGAATCAAAAGAGGTAGGAAATAAACAAAGAAGTTAAAAGAAAGAAAGGGAAATTAACAAATTCAAAGAACTTAGGCTAGGAAAAGTAAAGCATAGTACAGAGAAGATTCAGTGGGAACAGACTAGCCTCAAAGAAGTGTAAGCAAAACTCATTACAAGGACAAAATACTGAACTAATCACACACACACACACACACACACACACACACACACACACACACACTACCACTGTACAAACATATAACTAGGACCAAAGGATGAAAGTCAAAGGGAGGTAAGGTAGATTTTGGTTTAATGTAAACAGAAGTTTAGTTCTCATGTTGAAAGATGTTCAAGCAGAGGCTGAATAGGCTGAGATTTTGTAAAGGGCATTGATGCTCAAAGTAGAGGTTGGATAAATGACCTTTCAGGTTTCTTGTGATTCTGAGATTCTACCTAGAAGATCAAATGAGATAATTGTTGAATAACTCTTAATCTCTGACACAGGAAAGAATTCTATCTAAATCTAGATTCAATCCACCACCAAGCTAAGTAATGTCACTCATTTGACAAAAATGTGCCCACTAATTAGGAAATGACTGATCTGTGGTATATGAATGTACTAAAATATAACTGGGCCATAATGATGAATATGAAAAATTAGAGAAATGTGGGAAAATATAGTTACCAATAGTGTCTATTATACTTTAAGACTTTTTAGCTTTTAGTGTTACTTTTGTACTTAAAATATTTCTTGATATCTTTTTTGCTTTATAGTTATATAGTTATATTATCTTATTTATAATTATATTATCTTATTTATAGTTATATAATATAGTTATATTATCTTATTTGATCCTCACAATAGTCCCCTTAGGAGGTAGATGTTGATATTATCTCCATTTTACAGTTGAGGAAACTGAGCCAAATAGAGATTCAGTGACTTGCACAAAGTCATATAGCTAGTAAGTATCTGGGGTCATATTTGAACTCAGAACTTCTTAACTCCAGGCCCATGCTCTTATCCACTATGCCACCAGCGGCCCCTATAGAAACATAAATAATAAACATTCTTTTTAAAATACTCTGATAGGAAAGAGGGAATGTATTTTATGTGGAAATGAAGGAGATGCAAAAACAAACTATATCAATAAAATTTTTAAAGACAACAACAACAAATAAGTACAATGCTAAAAATAAAAATCAATAAAAAATTTATAAATTGTTTATTATCTGCTCAGCACCATGATAAGCCCAGAGGATACAAGGAAAGGTAAAAATAATCCCTATTATCAAGGACCTCACACTCTAAAGGGGGAAATTACATGTAAATAACTAGGTAGATACAAGTTAGGCATGGAGTAGATGGGATAGAAATTTAGAGGGCAAAGCATTAGCAACTAGAGGGAACTGGGAAAGGACTCCTGTAAAAGGTAGAAATAGAGTTGAAACTTAAAGAAAGCCAGGGAAACTAAGGGGCAAAGATGAGGAAGCAAAGTATTCCAAGGCTGAGAGTCAGCCAATGCAAAGGTATGGTGGGAGACCAGAAAGAGAGGATGATGTTTGAGGAATAGCATGTAGCCTGTGGAACTAGCTCATAGAGTGTGTGAGGAGGAAGAAAATATAAGAAGACTAGAATGGTAGGAAGGAACCAAGGTATGACTAATAATAACAATTATCATTATTAAACATAACAACAATATTTCTATAGAGCTTTAAATAAAGTGCTATGCAAATATTATTTTAGGTACCCTGGAGAGATGGGGTAGATGCTATTATTATCGACATTTTGCAGATGCAGAAACTGAGGCAGACAGCAATATAGAGAGATTTATGTGTCAAACTAAAGACTTTATTATATTTGGTTCTGGAGGTGATAGTCACTGGAGTTTTATTGAGTAGGGAGAGAAGATGATAGGATTAGACAGATGCTTTAGGAAAATCACTTTGGCAGGTGAGTAAAGGATGGATTGGAACAGAAGGGTATTACAACAACTAAGTTAAAAGTGATAAGGGTGATGGCTGTGTGAGTAAAGAGAAGGCAACATACAGAGGAGACATTGCAAAGAAAGAAATAAGATTTGGCAACAGACTGGATGTGAGTTGAGTTAGAGTAAGATATTGTGGATGACATTGAGGTCATTAACTTGGGTGACTAGGAGGCTGGCAGTACCCTCAACAGCAATTGGGAAGTTCAAGAGAAGGGAAGATTTGGGGAAAGATAATGAGATCTGTTCAGACAGGTTGATTTTAAGACAGCAATGAGACATCCAAGTCACAATGTCCAAAAGGCAGTAGGTAAAGGTCAGGAGAGAGATTAGAGCTGAATATCTTTATCTAGAATTACATCCATTTAAATCTATGTGAATATATATATGCATATTTATACCCACATATGCATGTTACATATATGTACACACATATGAATTGATAGGTTGACAAACATTGGAAGTGGAACACTTGTCAGTGATGATAATATCAAGGGTGTGTCCATTTCTACGTATAGCTGAGGTGGAGTGGTCATATAAATTTAGTTGATTAAGGACCCAGGAAGTTAGGATATTTGATAAAGCTTCAAAATGTGTGTTAAAATCCCCTCATATGGGGAAGGAACTGGAAAAGAGACAAAAAATAAAGTCTACAAATCAAATACTGAGCTCCTTGAGGAAGAAAGTAGAATGTCCTGGGGATCGAGATAATAGCCATCAGGATCTGAATTAGGTAAAAACTTTGGACAGAACAAAGCTTAAAGCAAGAGAGAGGCTGCCAAATGATGATGGAAGGGGCACTGGGGAGCAAAAACTATTCCAAATCCAGCACTATGATCAGTGAGTAAGGCATAAGTGAATGAATGTGTTACCAACCAATATGAGAAAGAGGGTAACAAAGAAAGCATTGCCATCAGGAAGGAGCCAGATCAGGTCAGGTCAAATATACCAGACTATGCTGGTACTAGACTATTAAAATCATAAGGTATATCCTTGCATTATGTTAACAATAAGTAAACTATAAAAACGCCATCAGTAGAAATCATATATTTAATCTGTTAAATATTCTATTTAACTTTAGAGAAAATGTATTTTATGGAGAGGTTTCATTAGTTATTAAGTGTCAAAATATTGTGAAATAATAAAATTAAATTAAATTATTTTGATTTTATGACCCATAAGGGTAAAATGATGCTAGCCAACATCTTTTAGTTCTTCTTAATCCAAAGAGAAGGAAGATACATGGAAATTGTTCTTGAAGAACCCTAAAATATTTGAGCTGGAAGGACCTAAGGAATCATTTAATTCAACCCTCTCATTTTCTAGATAAAGAAAACAAATCCAAAGAGAAGACATGTCTGGCCAAAAGTCAAACAATCTGATTGGGGCAGAGCCAGGTCTACTGACTCCCAGCTTCATGTAATGTTCTTTCTACTACACTAAAACCATTTCACTTGATCAAAGTAAGAATCATAGCTTACTTCATCAAAATTTGATATGTTCTAGTACAGTAGTTCTCAAACGTTTTGGTTTAGGACTTCCTTTACATTATTAAAAATTACTGGGGAACCCCTCCCCCCAAGAGCTTTGATTGATGCGAGTTATATCTATTGGTATTTACCATATTCAAAATTAAACATCTTAGTATTATTATGAAAATAGTTTTAACTTTGAAGACTTGCTGAAAGGGTCTTGGGAATACCCCCAGGGCTAGCTGGACCACACTTTGAAAACTGCTTCTCTGGTACAATGTAGCTAGGTGGGGCAGTGGATAGAGCGCTGGCCCTGGAGTCAGATTCAGGGTAATGTGCACCTCAATTACTTATAACAATCTGGAAACTGGGGCACAGAGTCCTCAACCACACCAGTATAACTGGGGATTATAAATAAAGAAAAAATCCATGGAGAATGCATGATCACAGACCGCTTGTTGTTCCTCTGAAATTTAAAAACACACAGAACAAATATTCAGCAGCTCTTAGTTTCCTAGTCAAAAGTTACATCTACTGGCCAGCAAGCTTTCCAAACGTTCCCTTTATGTTAGTGTTTTGCTTGTTATTTGGAACCCAACCAAAAAAAAAAAAAATTACAGAAAAGTTCCAGTGGAAGTAGAGCATAATGCTGAGCCCAAAAATAGATCATGGGAGTTTGAGAATTACATCAGTCTAATTTAGACATGAGCAGGTAACTCAGTGCATGGTGGAGAGTGCCAGACCTGGAGTGAGAAAGACTCATCTTCCTGAGTTCAAATATGGCCTCAGACACTTACTATCTATGTGACCCTGGGCAAGTCACTTCACCCTGTTTGCCTCAGTTTCCTCATCTGTAAAAAGAGCTGGAGAAGAAAATGGCAAACCACTGCTGTATCTCTGCCAAGAAAACCCCAAATGAGGTCATGAAAAATCAGCCGAGACTGAACAATAACCAAAATTTAAACATAACAAAGGAATAAATTAAGGAAAGAAAAGTTAGATTAACTTGCTTCCTACCATAAATATGTACCTTCTTATTGAAAATTTCTGAACTGAAAATTGAAAATCAGTTTTAGAGTCCCTCTCTCTAGTATTTTGTACTTGCAGCAGCTGGTGACTCAATAGGTAGAATCAGGAGACCGAAGTTCTAAGTTGACCTCAAACACTTACTAGTTGTGTGACTCTGGGCAAGTCACTTCATCTCTGTCTGCCTCAATTTCTTCCTCTGTAAAACTGAAAATAATAATAGCACCTACCTCTCAGAGTTACTGTGAGAATCAAATGAGATAATATTTGTGAGGTCCTTCACAAACGTTAAAGTGCTATGTAAATGCTAGCTATTATTATTAGTGCCTAGAATATCATAACCACTTAGTAGATTATTTTATTTATTGGCTGATGATATTCTTATGCAAATAATTTAATCTATTAAAGTTTAAAACTGCACTGTCTTTTGGGACACCTTATATTAGTCAGATAGTTGAAAGTCAACCTGATACCACATAAAGTCATTGTATCTATATACATCTTTATGAATTTGTACTTTCTCCATTTCTGTGATGCTGGTGTTAACGTAATCCAAAGGCACAGATCAAGTAGTAGGCAGTTAATAAGCTAACTATTTTTTAAATCATAAAAAGTATTTTTAAAATACATTTGAAAATTTAAATAGAATTTTTTTAAAAGTAGGGTTTAAGTTGTTCCAGTTTTATAAGAGTTATTATCCTTATTTATACCAGTTAAATGTTGGATCGATTTATCCTCACAGTCTTTGCTTTAGAGAAAATAAAAATCCATTTACACAGAACTCAGTGATTATTTCCTTTTCCTGAAACAATGCCTAGAATGAGTTTTTATTCATGATTACAAATCCAAGGAATAAGGATACCAAAACAAATATACTCCTTCAAACTAGAAAAAATAAATGTATTCCTTTTTAAAGAATTCAACAACAAAAAACCCTTTCAGAAAAAATTTACTCCCCAAACCAAAACTGAAATGTTGGATTAAGTCATCTAAGATACTCTAGGATTCAACCATTTTAGGCCAAAGGATATAATAAATCTCTGATTTTTCCTTAAAACTGTAAATAATCTGTTAAGAGCTATTAAATGGCCTATACAGAAACAATGAGAAAAAGAACATAATGAGAAATAATTATATCAGAACTTTTCATTCTTGTAGCAAAAAACTGGGAACAGGATAGATGCCCATCTACTGAGGACTGGCTAAACCAGGGGTGGGGAACCTGTGGCCTATAGTCAAAGAGCTACATGTGAGGACCTAGAGGGCCACACGTGGCCTTGAGGCCACAGGTTCCCCACCCCTGGACTAACCCAACTGAAGTATATGGACCTAATGGAAAATGACTGTGTTGTAAAAACTAGGTGATAAATCCAACAGAGTGCTGAACTTGGACTCAGGAAGACCTAAGTTCAAATCCTACATAGATCATTTAGTAAATGTAGGTAAAAAGCAACAGAACAATCAAAACTGATATGAAATGATCATGACAAAGTTTGGGTTTAAAGAAGATAAAGGATAAATCCCCTTGTTTCTTTGTTAGACGCAAATATAGGAGGTTATACCATCATGGTTGATGTATTGGTTAGATTTGCTGATCTGTACAGTATTTTTCCTCCCTTTTTATTTTTTGCTGTATGGGTGGCTCTCTGGGAAGAAAAGATGGACATAACAGGAAATATTGGTGAAACAGACTGAGAGTTATAAAAAAATTAAAATTTAAAAGCCATTAAATTTCACACCTACTTTCTTCAAGAATTATCTAAAGAGGGGCAGCTAGGTGGCGCAGTGGATAGAGCACCAGCCCTGAAGTCAGGAGCACCTGAGTTCAAATCCGACCTCAGACCAAACACTTGACACTTACTAGCTGTGTGACCCTGGGCAAGTCACTTAACCCCAATTGCCTAAAAACAAAACAAACAAACAAACAAAAAGAATTATCTAAAGAACAGAAATGTGAGCATTTCCAGTAAGTTAAATATTCATCTTTAAAACAGTTTTCTAAGGGCATTCAGTTTTCTATTTTGTTTAATTATTAACTCCTCCTCCAGGTTTACATACTACTTAAAATGTAAATACATGGTTGATTATCTTTAAAAACCAAAAAATTAAGTTTGTATTACTAAGCACTCCAAGAAAAATTCACTTCATTTTCTCACTTTCTATGGATATTTTTCTCTTTCCATCCATTAGCTACTACCTGTATAAATGGATTTGATTGATGCACATACAACTTAAGAATGAGCACTATGGCATAGGACCAAATGGAGTATTTCTTGACAAAATCCTTTTAAATGTTTAACAAATTTTTAGCAAAATTCTAGCAACCCATAAAATGCCTAGGTTGCCAATAATTGTTAACTTCCAACACAGCTCAACTCCTTTACTCTCTGGACTTTTCTACCTCCTCCCCAGATGCCTTCTCAATTTGGAGATGCCTCCACCTTTGAAGCTCCTATCCCAAATGGAGCATTTCTGACTAGAATCTCCATCTAAGGAAGTACCCAGGCCAGCCATGCTCACTTCTAAACAGATTCCATTCTTGACTACTCTAACATAGGCATCAACATTTTAAAACATCATAGACAGTGCATATGAATTTTAACAGGCCATTTAACAAATTTCTCATCCCACTAATTATGACAGAGAAAGATGGGCTTGAGGTGAGCCCGATGAATTCCTAGTGAAACAATGAAACCCAAAAGGAGTGTATTAAAGTCAAAAAAGATTTTGAGATGGGAGCTGGGAAAGAGTTTCTAGTAGCATACCATAAGACCATGTATATATTCTATATTTTTATCAATGACTTGAATAAAGACATAGAAGTCTCCAAGTGTTCAGTACAAATTAAGAAGATGAGTTCAAATTACTTCAACTCTAGTTTTATTATGTATAAAAATGAGGGAATTGGATTACATGAACTCCCTTCCAGGTCTAAATCTATGATCCTGTGCTTATTAAATCTGTAATTATTGAGATTTGTTAAGCATATATGGAAAGGAGTATTAATATATTGGAATCAATGTTTTAAAAGATCTCTATTTGCTAAGGCTACAAAGATGAATTTAATGTGGTTAAATGTAAAGTCTTATACTTGGGCTCAAATATTCAATTGAATAAGTACTAAATGGGGGAGACCAGGCATCCTGGAGGCACAGTGGATAAAAAGCTGCATCAAGTGTGAGGAGGTCCTTAATTCAAGTTCTAACTAGGTATGTGACAAATCATTTAATCTCTGTCTCAGTTTCTTCATCTGTAAAATGGGAGTAATAATAGTACTTACTTCACAAAAGTGTGAGGATAAAATGAGATGATTGTAAAGCATTTTGCAAGTCTTAAAAGTGCTATATTAATGGAAGTTATCACTATTTCAAAAAAAAATTTATAGAAAAAAGACTCTAACTCCCTTGTAGAGTATAATGCAAACTGAAATTAGATCTAAAGGAATGCTTTCCAGCACTATAATTTCTAATCAATGAATCGAAAAGCTTTCGTTAAGTGGATACTATATGCCAGACACTGTGCTAGCTGCTAGGGTAACAACGATTAAAAGGAAATAATTCCTGATCTCACCTTAAGTCCTTGGAACACCCCATAAATCTGATATGCTTGTCCTACCCTCCCTCACTGCAGCCTTTTGCTCAACTCTAACTTCAGGGAGGTGCTTTAAAAAGCAACAGTTATGGGAGTCATGGGGCACACTTTTGGATTAATTCACTCCATTCTGTTACACAGCCAGTATGTCACCCTGAGGATTCCCCACCCCAGTTTTTCCATCATTCAGAAGAACCACACATTTTACAAGTATCCTTTTAATATATTTATAATATGTACATAAGTATATAATTACTTTTAGTAGTCAAAGTACCTTGGTGGAGAAAAGACAAGGCCAACTCCAGAAAAAAGTTTCAGCTTGTAGTGTCTCATACATGTTAAAAACCTTTCTCTAATTATATCTTCCCAAGGTCTAAAAGTTTTCAGAGTTCATCATATTTCAAAAGGTTCCATACGAAAATGCAATTAACTTAACCTTCAGGTTATTTGAATCATAATTTAAAAAAAAATTAAGGACCATAAGAGAAGCTACTGATTTATACCTCCAGACCGATCTAGTCTCAACTAAGTTGGCTTCTCATTAGCACCCACCTCATGTAACTGGTCTTTGGTATTGCCTGCTGTCATATCTTCACATTCTCAAACTTGTTTGGATGAAACACTACCATGTAGAAAGTTCCTGAATTCACAGCAATGTGCCAAGAAAATGCTGGCATATGTAATGACTGGAGTAAAAAAATCATGACACTTTATATATCAAAACTAAGATTTCAACAATTCTTCCAACGCCAAAAGAGAAAAAAAAAATCCATCTTTGATGTTTTTCCTCCCAAAGTTTTTTTTCTCTGTGTATTTACTGTCATATGGAAACTGGACACAGACACTACTGCTATACTTAGATGTGGAATAAAATAACAGTCTGAAAAGAAAGTCATATTACCACTTTTAAAGCATTTTTTTGGAAAAGGAAAACAAATGCAAACATTTGGGGAAGTGTGATATATAGAGAAAATGTTTTATAAATATCTACTGGAAAAAAAAAAAACCTGTGTCTGTTAACAGTAGCTTCCACAAGAAATCTTCAAAACCTCAACAGAGCTCTTAAAACCCATACTAGATATACTTGTGCATCGAAGTGAAACCATTCAGTTATATATTCTAAGATAAGAATTGATCTCATTGAAATGTGAACACAGAAAGAATTAGAATGGGGCAGAAGAGAACAATCTTTCTGCTATCTTGTTTGTATTTTAGAGAAGTCCTTGACACTTGTCTTAGGAGTACTGGACGTGAGGTGGGGTGGATACGGGGTTGTGGTCTCAGCTAGAATGTCCTCCTGGTTGTTTTACTGAACTTGGTATTTCTGCTCCTATTTCTCTATCTCCCCATAGGTGGTCCCCCATGCCTCAAGAGTCCCCTGTCCTCTCAGGGCATCCTACCTCTCAGAATGCCTAACTTCTTTCATGATTCAGCTCATTAAGACACTTCCTACCAGAAGGCTTCATTGACCACCTCAATGTTAATGCTCACTTTTCACCTCCTCCCAAAATCATCATGGATTTTTATATGTACTGCCACTGACCTTTTTTAAGTACTCCCCCAACACTTTAATCTAAAATATCAAAGACTCCTTTTGTTCTGATTCTTCTTTCACAACATGACTAAAGTGAAAAAATGCTAAATATGATTGTACATGTATAGCCTATAGCAGATGGCATGCCATGTTGGGGAGGGGAAAGGGGAAGGGGATTTAGAACTCAAAATCTTATAAAAGTGAATGTTGAAAACTAAAAATAAAAATATTTAAAAAATCAGAAAGAATTCTACTACTTACATCTAGATCTAATTTGCCACCATGTTTAGGTGGATTCTGCATCAAGCCAGCAAACTAATTTGGGGTCTTGACAAAATCACTTGTTTTCAAAATATGTACCCTGCTATTGGGAAATAGTTGACTGTGCCTGATCTGTTTACATGCAGCTAAGTGGCACAGTGGAGAGAGCTGGACCAGGAGTCAAGAAGACCTGAGTTCAAATCTTGCCACAGACACTTAGACAAGCGTGACAAGTCACTGAACCTCTGTCTTACTCAGTTTCCTCAATTGCAAAATGGGAATAATAATGCCTCAGGATTGTTGTGAGGAACAAATGAGACAATATTTGTAAAGCACTTAACATAGTTCCTGACACATAATAAATGCTTATTCCTTCCTTATGTACCCCCATCATATTATATCCCTGGGTTCTCTCACGGCCCTCCAGGAGAATGTAAGCTTCTTGAATACAGGAACTGTTTATTATGCTGTCTTCGTGTATTACCAGAGCCTACCACCTTTCCTTGCACTTAGTAGATGGTCAAATAAATGCTTGTTGGACAGTACAGAATTGAAGAAATGATCAAAGTACTTCAAGACTTCTTGGTTTCCATAATAATAATTTTCACTATTATGACAAATAACTATAGATATTTAGAGATGTAGTATGGTAGGGGAAGATGTTATGTACCAAAGAGTGTCATCACCTAATTACCTGAAGTTCCCTTTAACGAGCAATGAATTCCAAGATTTACAAACTCAAACCAGAAAGAAATCCCCATGTGTTTTATTCAGGAAGACATCAAAGCACCCTACCATCAGGTGAATATGTATAATTCATTGCACCATCTTGAACATTCCTAGGTATCTTCAGGTACACTTTGATGACTAATTCATTATAAAGGAAGCAATCAAATGATCCCATGCCTTATTTTACACTCCTCCCACAATTTCCAAATTTTAGCCAGAGTGGAATACTAGCTGTTCCCCAGTCTTGCCCTGAATTCTCTTGTCTCCACACATTTATGCAAGTTATCTCCTATTCTGGGAAGGCACTCCTTCCTCACCTCTGCCTTTTAAAATCTTTCTCCTCTTTCTAGGCTCAGCTCAGGTGCCACTTACTCATGAGACCTTCGTAAACCTCAAAGTTAAAAGTTTTCTTGCTCTGTTCAATAGCCCCTAGGGCATTTTATCTAGAATTCCCCTTTGTCTCTATCGCAGTCTGGACCCATATAACATATGTCTTAGCAAATAATAAGTTAGAGGGAAAGAACTATGTCATTTTCACCTTCCATCCAATGTATAGCACAATGCCTTGAATATAAAAAACATTAAAGTGATCATTGAACTTCTTTGGTTAGTTTTCAAGTCAAATAAACTATAGGAAAAGTTTATGTGCAAACAACACCACCAACAAAAATCCAGCAGCTCCCTGAGGCATAGGCACTAACTTAAGCAATGTTCATAGTGGTGCTCAGAATGTATTGATCCTCATTGTCATTAACAAACATTTACTAACTGTTGTGCTATAAGAAATGATGAGAGGGATGGTTTCAGAAAAACTTGGAAAGATTTATATGAGCTGATGCAGAGGGAAGTGAGCAGAACCACGAGATCATTGTGCACAATAATAGCAATATCGTCATGATGATCAACTATGAAAGATTTAGTTACTCTGATCAATACACAATGATCCAAGGCACTTATGATAAAAATTCTTATCCGTCTCCTGAGAGAGAGCTGGAGAACTTTGAGTACATATTGAAGCATATTTCTCACTCTCTTTATATTTCTTGCTTTTTTTTTTTAACATGGCTAATATGGAAATGTTTTGCATTACTTCACATGTATCATGGGTATTTTACTGCTTGCCTTCTCAATGGGTGGGGGAGGGGCTGGAGGGAGAGAATTTGGAGCTTAAATTTTTTAAAATGAACTTAAAAAAATTTTTTATTGAGTTCCTACTAGGCACAAGCTACTGTGCAAAATACTTAAGATGATAGCAGTAGCTTTATCTCCTAAGAATTTCAACTATTCATTTATCCTGAGCAGACAAGTATAAAATACATAGTTCAATGTTGTACTAGTCACAACATTTGACTTCAGAGGTGAAGTCCTCTACAGGTGAGGGAACAACTGCTATTCTACCATGGTGGTGAAGTTCAGAATACCAGCTTTTGAACTTCATCATTTATTGATTCAGAGAGACTCACATCGTTAAAGCTTTTCAGTCTTTTTTTTTTTTTTTAAAGCAATGTTGTTGACTCTAAATGTGCCTGTGGTTATGTCCAGGGACTGAAATGAAGGATACTAGAATAAAAAATTAAAAAAAAAACATCTATAGCATAAAATAGGATGAACAGTAGGGAAATCAAAGGCTTTTAGACTGCTAAAAAGCCTCAAGTCCTTACATCATGAATAGTTTCTTCAAGCAGAAACTAGAAAGGTCCTGGAAGAGACAAGTACTGAACAATAAGGGTTTTGTTATTGCTTTTTTGTTTTTTAAAAGTAATATTATCTTTACAGAAAAGGAAACAACTGGTTACAGTCATGGTTAATCAACTTCATAAATTTGTGATTATAAGCAAGTCACTTAATCTTTCTAAGACTCATTTTCTCTATCTCTAAAATGAGGATAATAATGCCTGTGTTGTTATTCAATCATTTTTCAATCATGCCCAACTTTTTGTAACTCCTTCTGGGGTTTTCGTGGCAAAGACACTGGAGTGGTTTACCATTTCCTTCTCCAGCTCATTTTACAGATGGGGAAACTGAGGTAAACAGGGTTAAGTGACTTGCCCAGGGTTACCCAGCTTGTGTTTGAGGTCACATTTGAACTCAGAAAGTTGAGTCTTCCTGACTCCAGTCTATCCACTGTGCCACCTAGCTGCCCAATAATAGTCCTTACCTGATAGGGTTATTGTGAGGCTCGAGTAAGATGCCGTAAATAAAGTGCTTTGCAAGTATTTAAAAGCACTATAAAATATCAGCTATTATTGTTATTATTTCAGAATTAGAAAGTGTGGCAGTCAGATCATAAAACAAAGGTTAGATTATCAATTTAGAAAAAAGATAAAGATAAGAAGATACTATGATTATAGCTATGCCAACTATCTATTTAAATAAGTTTTTTGACTTGATAAAATTGGCAAATCAACAAAAATAAAGACAGCGATTATGACTACCACCATTTCATACAGAAGTTTAACTGATACTAAAGTTTAACTTATATCCAAACAGTTGCCAGGCTGAGGAGGCCAAGAGGCCCCAGAAAATGCCTTAGCCAACGTAGGCTTATACTCCTTGGCAAGCAGAAGAATGTATGATCTGAGGCCAACAATGGCTGGTAGTAAAATTTTATTTGTAAAACATTAGGTAAGACTCCAAACAGCATCACTTCAGAGAGCACTGAAAAACACTGAAGGAAAAACAACCTGCAGAGAGGTTGGTATTGGAAAAAGATAATCAAACTCATCCCAAGAAGAAAGATAATATCTAAACTTGAAATGGCACAGGTCTAGCAGCCTTTACATAACATAAGTAAGCTACTTTCATAGTTGACAATGACAGAACTACCACATTTGGATTCTAGTCAAGCAATAAACATTTATTAAGCACCTACTGTATGCCAGGCACTTCACTAAGCACAGGAGGATGCAAAGAAAAGCAAATCAGAGGCCCTGGTCTCAAGTTGCTCATCGTTCAGTGGAGGAGCTAACATGAAAACAGCTGTGTACAAGCAAATAAACACAGGATAAACTGGAGATACCAAGGGAAGGCCCCTAGCACTGAGGGGGATCAGCACCTGATCCCCTCACCCATTGGTGGGATTTTAACTGGGACATGAAAGAAATCAAGGAAGTCAGAAAGTGGAGATGAGTAGGAAGAGTATTGCAGGATGGGGACATCCAGTGGAAATGCCCAGAGGCTGGAGATGAAGTATCTTGTTTGAGGAATAAGCAGCAAAGAGGCCAGCACCACTGAATTACAAATATGTAGAGAGGAGTGAGGTGTAAGAAGACTGTAAAGGAAGGAGGAAATTCTACCGCCTCCCTACCCAATAAGAAAATGGAAGTGGTATTTATGAAGAATATGTAAGGGAGACTAGCTGAGTTTGACCAAATACATACAGAAATGATCCAGGCAGGAGGAAACACAATTTAAAAGATTTACAGAGGTCAATTTTCAAGATATTATAAAAGGTGAAGATTTGAAATGAATGGAAAAGATCACTGAGGGTATCCATATATAGAAATTGGTTCTATAAATCTTCCCCTTGGCCTCTCTCATTCAATGATGAGTCCCTTTACCTTCTTTGAAACCAGCATCTTGGTGTCTAAATCTTTGCTAAGTCCATGAAGATAAGGGAGAGAGGCTGTTGCAACCTTCCCTATTCCTACCCCCACCCAGACAGCTAATTCCATTCATCCAACAATCCTAACTGTTGTCCTTTTTGCACTGAGTGGAGCCTCAGTACTTCTGGTACACTATGTACTCAACCTATGTACTGCCTCACTATAACTTCCTCCCTGTGTCTATGGGGCCAATTCTTTCTCTCAGATATTATCATGTTATGTTATGTTATGTTATGTTATGTTATGTTATGTTATGTTATGTCACATTGTATTATATTATATTACGTGATATTGTGTTGTTATCATATTATGTTATATTGTTATACTATAATATGTTATGTTATGAGATAACATGTTTTGTTATGATATTGTACAATATAATAAAATATAATATACCATATTATACCATGTTATTTGTATTATTTTGTATTGTATTATGCTATATTATATATTATATTAAGTTATATATTATGCTGTGTTAATTATTATATTATGTTATTATATTACATTATATTATATTATATTATATATTATCTATGGTACCTGTTATAAGTATTCTATGGCACTAAGGCCTGACCTGACCTATGAACCCAGCAAATAAAAATGGAAAGGCCTCTCTTCCTGGTTCCTTTAAGAGAACATTTCTGATTCCAATGGGAAGCAGAATGACCCTTGATGAAAACTTGGAATAAATTAATCAAACAACAAGCATTTATTCAACATCTACTTTGATGTGGTAGATGCGTTAATTATGGAAATTAGTGAAGTGTGAGTAAATAGAATACAAACCTAGACAACACTAAATTGTAGACATTAAATCTAAAGATAAGTATTTTAAAAATTAAGTAACCTACACTGCATCCTAAGAGTCAACGTGTAACTATAATTTACATTCTACTTACAGACTTAATGTCTGAGAGACAGCCAAATTTATTAATTTTCCAACAAATAATAGTTTTTGAATATTAAAAGTATTTTTCCTGCCAACGTTAAACAGTTAGTGCAATTAATTAAATGATAGTTGCAAAAGTGAATATTTTCCAGGACAAATGCTCTATAAAAGCTGCTATACAAGAGATTACTTTTTGGCATGGACGCTTTAGCAAGATGAGTACACATTTTCTTTAGAGGACTTTGGGATCTTCAAAATGGATGGCTACACTTTTTTTTCTAAAGTTAGATTGAGTGTTTTCCCAGTTGTTGCAATTAATGTGTCAGATAATACTTTCTTTGCAGTAGAGTCCTACTACTTATTCTTTACAAGTAAGATCTTCAATTTACAGTCAGTCCCTGATTTAAGAACATCCAATTTAAATGAATTAGAATTGGGGTAAATGACTGTTTTTTCTCCTAAAACACCTAATATAAGTGAATAAGTGACCTAAAAAGTCAATTACTTTCTATGCAAGGTGTAGAGCAGCTAGGTAGCACAGTGCGCTCTTCATGAGTTCAAACCTGGTCTCAGATGCTTACTAGTTGCGTGACCCTGGACAAGTCACTTACCCCTGTTGGCCTCAGTTTTCTCATCTGTCAAATGAACTGGAGAAGGAAAGGGCAAACCACTCTAGTATTTTTGAAAACCCCAAATGAGTCACAAAGAGTCAGACACGACTGAAATGACTGAACAATAACATGACAATGTAGCCCTGAAGTAGACTACTTCTTGCCTAGTACATAGTATGTCCATAACAAATGTTTATTGAACGCATAATATAAATGCAAATATTGTGAAAGACAGAATGGTATAATGAATAAATGACTCACTTTCAAGAAATCATAAAATTATAAGATCATAGTTCTAGAGCTCTAGAAGGGATCTGGGGAGCTATTTAGTTCAACCCCTTAAAGATGAGGATACTAAGGTCCAGAGTGTAAGTGATTTGCCCAAGATCACGAAAGTTGCAAGTGGCAAGGGATGGAATTTGAACCTGGGTTCTCTGAGTCCAAATCCAGTGATTTCTACTATTCCATGATACTTCCTAGGTTCAAATCCTGCCTCAGACACATACCAGCCACGGGCAAGTCACAACCTATTAGTAACCCTAGTCAATAAGTTACACAAGAATTGTCAAATATTTTCATACGAAGGTGTTCCCTATATCCATTTAATCATACATCCTGACCACCCTCCCCTCAAAGGAAAAAAAAACAGAGTATACAGTTAAAAATTGTATCTTGCCCAGCTTTACCCAAAAGAAATCTTTCAAACTTACGAGTTACCTGAAGGAAGATTTCTTCATCATTCCCTATTTGGTTCAATTTGAACTGGACTTTGAAATCTTAGTCAAGTAACATCTATCATAGTCTGTCAATAAAATTATCTCCCTTTACAATGCTAACAAAAACATGATTTTCTGTGTCTACCATTATTCCCAAAACCTATTTGCTAAGCTAAGCCTCTTTAAACTCTATTTTTTATTAATGCTAGAAACAGTGTTTGTATAAAAACGTGGAATACAAATGGAAAGAGTAAAGAAACTCATTAAAGCCCAACCTAAAATAAAATCAAGGGGGTTTGATTAATTGCATAGCAACAAACTGATGAATGATGGAGTGGAACGTCTAAACTGTCTACTCTAATCAAGATTCTCAATCCTCTAGACTGGAAAACTCTTCTCTAGCTAAAGATTATTCTAGAAGAAAAATAACCTCAGGAGATGGACTCAGAAAATCTAAATTCTGTTAATATATCCCCTTGTGAGGAATAAGCTTCAGAAGACTTTTTTTTTTAAATTTTTAACTACTTCAAACTTATCTCACTCTGCAGTAAGAGACAACAGAGCTAATTAGAAGTTTCAGGTAAAGCACATGTTCATCTAATTAAAGGGAATAAGCAAGCTAATTCTAAAATTTAAGAGCTCGGCACGACTCCCCTCCATACCATTCCAAACATTCACAATATTTGTTTGGGAGCATTAGCAAGAATGGAAACATTTGTCCATTTATTGAAAGGAAATTAAATTGCAGGTGTTTGTTCTGTGACTTGACTATTGTATACCATACTTTACATAATATGTTGTAAGGGATTGGGGGGGAGGGGAGAAACATACTACTATTGCTTATGCTGTTCTATGAAGATTTTGCTAATAGCACACGAGACAATTTTTTTCGTAATGAGTAATGATACCTTCCAACAAAGAGAGATGATTGACTATTGTGTATTGTAAACAAGAAGTGTGATTAGTGACAAACCTTTATTTTCATATTTGATATATAGCGGTTATTTCTTTTGCGACTGCAAAGCAATTAGCTTTGGTGCTCTAATAAGACAATGCTCATCTTACAAACACCTAACTTATGAGCAACCTTTAGGACAGATACTTGATTAGTCAAGCCTGTTGACTAATATTCAGGGTTGAAAAATCTCCATAAGAAAGGCTGAGCAAATTCCGATGATGCTCAACCACTAGTAGTTTGGGTGGGGCAGGAGGGATCCTGTTGCTTCCTCTGCTACAGCATCTCTGTAAAAAGTCTCGGAGGAAAATGCAAAAAAAATTATAGATATTTGTTCCTTTTTTTCTGACTGTGATACATCAGGGAAATTTTGGGGTCATCTTTTGAACCATGCCCTACACCTCATATGACAGCTATGACCTAGGTAGAACAACACATGTCTATTACCAGACTCTTTACTAACCAAAACACTAAATTCTAGCTGACAAACTAGGGCTTTGAGGTTAGCTAAACACTTTATAGACAGTATTCCCCTTTTGACAGCTCTGCCACATAGTACCTTGTGACTTTGAGCAAGTGCCTTCACTTCTGTGGCTTCAGTTTATGAAATAAGGAAGCTGGACCAGATGACTTCTGAGGTCCTTTCCAGCTCTAGATGGATGGTCTATAAGCAATCTGACTCCAGTCCACCTTCCCAGGCTTACGGGACATCACTACCCTTTTCACACTCTATATTCCAGCCAAATCAACCTACTCATACACAACAATCTTATTTCTCTTTCCTTTGCATAACCTTTGCATAGGATGTCTGTTCCCTGTGCCTGGAATTCCTTTCCTCCTCACCTCCACTAAAGCCCAGCTCAAGCGCCGCATCCTACATGAAAACTTTCCTGATCTTCTCAGTTACAAAAGCCCATCACTGGAGATTATTTTGTGATTATACAGATGTGTTATGCATTTGTTTTCCCCAATAGAATGTGAGCCTGTTGAGGGCAGGAAATGTTTTGGCTTTTGTCCTTCTATACCCAGACCTAGTATAATGCCTGATATTTTGACGGCATATGTTTAATTAATTATGGCAGCTAGGTGGTACAGTAGATAGAGCACCAGACCTTGGAGTCAGGGAGACCTGGGTTCAAATACGGACTCAGACACTTACTAGCTGTATGACCCTGAGCAAATCACTTCACTCAGTTTCCTCACCTGGAAAATGAGCTAGAGGAGGAAAGAGCAAACTACTCCAGCATCTTTGTTAAGAAAACCGCTAATGGGGTCCCGAAGAGTCAGACATGACTGAAAATGACTGAACAACAACAACAGCAACAAATTAATTAATGCCAGATGACTAATTTCATGACTTCCTCCCTAGTGATAAGTACTTTGGGCTACTCACCAATTCTTCAAATAAGCAAGTTTACTCTATAATTTGCAATTGAAGTAGCTTTTAGGGGGAGGTTCTTAATTCTGATTTAAAGTTTTACTATGTAAACCACTTCCTAGAGGATTGCGTGATAGTCTGCAACACGTTTCACATTTGTTTACTCTTCCTTTTTAAACTCTTATTCAAATAATGCTTTAGGGTTTTTAAAGTCCTTTCTTCCTAACAAACCTCCTAACGTAAGTATTGTTGCTATTTCATAGATGGGAAAACTAAAGCTTGGAGAAGTCAATTAACTTGCCCTGGATTGCATAGCTAGCAAATACCAGATGTTGGAATTTGAACTCAGGTCTTCCGACTATAAAAATATTATAGCGGAAAGACTACCACTCCTTTTTTTATGGAAAACATTTCCATATTAGTCATTGTGTACAAGAAGACTCAAATAAAAGGGAAAAATGGAAGAAAAAAGTGAAAAATAACATGCTTCAGTCTGTTTTCAATATCAGTTCTTTCTCTGATGGTGGATAGTATGCTTCATCATGAGTCCTTTGGGATTGTCTCAGATCATTATATTGCTGAGAATGGCTAAGTTATTCACAGATCTTCACAGAACAATATTGCTACAATGTTCTCCTTGTTCTGTTCACTTCGCTATGCGTCGGTCCATTTAAGTCCAGGTTTCTTCTGAAATCATCCTGCTTGTCATGTCTTATAGCACACTAATGTTCCATTACAAGACTATATTACAGCTTGTTTAAACATTCCCCAATTGATGGGCATCACATTAAGTTCCAATTCTCAGACACACAAAAAGAGCTGCTATAAATATCTTGATACAAGTAGATCTTCCCCCACCCCCTCCCTTTTTTTTTTTGATGTCTTTGGGATATAGGTCTAGCAGTGGTATTGCTGGATCAAAGGGTATGCACAGTTTTATAGCCCTTTGGGCATAGTTCCAAATTCCTCTCCAGAATGGTTGGATCAGTTCACAACTGCACCAACAATGCATGAGCGTCCTAGTTTTCCCACATCCCGTCCAACATCCAACATTTTCCTTTTTTGTCATATTAGCCAATATGATAGGTATGAGGTGGTACCTCAGAGATGTTTTAATTTGCATTTCTCTAATCATTAGTGATTTAGAGCATTTTTTTATATAACTGAAGATAGCTTTGATTTCTTTGAAAACTTCCTGTTCATATCCTTTGACCATTATCAATTGGGGAATGACTTGTATTTTTATAAATTCGACTCAGTTCTCTATATATTTGAGAAATGAAGAGATACTTGTGGCAAAAATTTTTTCCCTAGTTTTCTGCTTTCCTTATAATTTTGATTGTATTGGTTTTGTTTGTACAGTAACTTTTAAATTTTATATAATCAAAATTATCTATTTTACATTTTGTAAAGCTTTCTATACCTTCCTTTGTCCTAAATTCTTCCCTTATCCATAAATCTGACAGATAAACTATTCCATGTTCTTTTAATTTCCTTATGGTATCACCCTTTATGTGTAAATCATGTACCCATTTTGACCTTATCTTGGCGTACAGTGTGAGATGTTGGTCTGTACCTAGTTTTTCAATGCTGTTTTCTAGTTTTCCTGGCAGTTTTTGTCAAATAGTGAGTTCTTATCCCAGAAGCTGGACTCTTTGAGTTTATCATATATTAGATTACTATGGCCATTTACTATAATGTAATTTGTACCTAATCTATTGCACTGATCCACCACTCTACTTCTTAGCCAGTACCAGACTGTTTTGATATTACCACTTTATAATACAGTTTGAGATCTAGTGTGGTTAGACCACCTTCTTTCTCATTTTTTTTTCATTGATTCCCTTGATATCCTTGATCTTTTGTTCTTCCAGATGAATTGTTATTATTTTTTCAAGCTCTGTCAAATAATTTTTTGACAGTTAATTGGAATGGCACTGAATATATAGATTAATTTAGGTAGTATTGTCATTTTTATTATAGTGGCTCAGTCTACCCATGAGCAATTAATATTTTTCCAGTTGTTTAGATCTGGCTTTATTTGTATGAAAAATGTTTTATAGTTGTGTTCATACAGTGCCTGGGTTTGTCTTGGCAGGTAAACTCCCAAGTATTTTATATTGTCTACAATATAAACTATAACTGTCTACAGTTATTTTAAATGGAAATTCTCTTTCTATCTCTTGCTGGTGGACTTTGTTGGTAATATATAGAAATGTTGATGATTTATGTGGGTTTATTTTGTATCCTGCAACTTTGCTAAAGTCATTAATAATAATTTTTTTAGTTGATTCTCTAGGATTTTCTAAGTATAACATCATATCATTTGCAAAAAGTAACAGTTTTGTTTCCTTATTGCCTATTCTAATTCCTTCAGTTTCTTTTTCTTCTCTTATTACTATAGCTAGCATTTCTAGTACAATATTAAATAACAGAGGTGATAATGGGCATCCCTGCTTCACCCTTGATTGTATTGGGAAGACTTCTGGTCTATCCCCATTACAGATAATGTTTGCTGATGGTTTTAAGTAAATATTACTTATCATTTTGAGTTAAGTTCCATTGATTCTTATGCTCTCTAGTGTTTTTAATAGAAATGGATGCTGTGTTTTGTGAAAGGCTTTTTCTGCATCTATTGAGATAATCATATGATTTCTGTTGGTTTTGTTATTGACATGGTCAATTGTGCTGATAGTTTTCCTAATATTGAACCAGCCCTGCATTCTTGAACACTACCATTCTTTAGGAAAATCTAAAACTTTGAAACTTTTAATATTGAAAACTGGGGAACTTCTTAAAGGTGGAGATAACTGCTGTTTATGCAGTCTTCTAAAGAACATTTCTACAAATACAATTTCACAAAATGCACCTTGATTATAACCTGTAGACTTGATTGGATCAACATTTGCTTTGACAGGCCTGCAAAGCATTTTAGAACAATTTTTGGTGAACTGGAATAGGAACATTCAAAATTAGTCCTTCAGATAAAAAGGCAATCTAAAGAAAGAAATAATAAAAGAAAGCAGCAGACTTTTTTTGTAAACAGAATATTTGAATTAGATTACTTTGCTTCTTAAAAAACTGGTTGTTTTCTGTCAAATCCATTTAGAAATTATTGGCATAATGTTATTTCAACTCTTTGTGCCTATCATTCTCTTTCCCATTTGGATTTGGCCCTGACTTTCAAACATTAGGGGTACAGAAGATCCTTATACCGATGAGTGACCATCACTGGAGTCTTAGTGTAGCACTCCCCAATGCAAACATCTTCTGCGTGCCTTGGTACCTTGTTCCTAGCTTCTTGTTCCCACTACGTAAATCTTCCTTATCAAACATGAACATGCACAGATGAAGCAACCTCTTGCCTTTTTTCTTCCTACTGGAAGATTTTTCAGTATGGCTGGATTTTCTGATACTTCTATGGTCAAAGATAATAATATTAATAATTTTTCCTGACTCCAAATTCATCCCTCTTTCTACCACATCATGGTCTTTGTTTTCCCAGGTGGAATTCAAAATTCCTTTCTCAAAGAAATGTTACTAGTGATGGTCAGATGTAGATAAAAGTCTTATTCGTACAATAGGAGCTCATAGGAACTTTAAAAAAAAAATTTAAATATTTTAAATGGAAGTCTTTCTAAAGTTTCTATGTCTTTACTTTCTTAAATAGAATATACAGATCTCAGCTTTCTCACTCTTTTTTTTTTTTATTGTTTTTGAGGTTGGGTCTCCCTATGGCACCCAGGCTGTAAATGCAGTGGCCACTCATGGGTCCATTCTCACTACTGACCTGCTCCATTTTTAATTTGGCCCATTTGTCCCTCCTTAGTCAGGGGCCCCCTGGTGACCTCCTGCTCGCAGGAGCTCACAGACATAGTGTGGATATCCAATTGGCATAGCCCTAACTGCAGTTAAGAACCCCTAGGCTCAAGTGATACAGTAGTCTCAGTATCCTCCAGTATCCAGGATTACAGGCACACTCCACCATGCTTAGCTCCTTACTTGTAAAATGGATCAAGTATTTGCATTAACTATCTAACATAGCAAAGGATCTTTATAAAGCTTAAAGCACTGTAGAAATCTGAGTTATTGTTCTTGCTTACAATTAAGCCTTTGCTTGATGCCTCAACAACATCATTATTGACATCAATCATTACCCTGTGTCTAAATAAAGTAATCTCAGGGTTTAGGAGTCTGTCCCTATACTTCATGTATACAAACTGCTGTGTTTTTTAGGTAGACCTGCACCAAGTTGTTCTGTTCCCTCGCAGAGATGTATGTGGAAAGGATGCTGGGTTCCTAAAGGCTGTGTAACCAGAACAAATGTAGGTTTTGAGGATGGTCTCAGTATCACATGGAGCCACCTTTCCAAAGATGGTCCAGCTAAGTAGGTAAAAGCCCATCACCAATAGGCTGGCATTTGTTTGGTTATGATGACTTATGAAACAAAGATTCACCGAAAAGAGTCCTCAGTTCTATGTATTAACCATGGCAGAAAACGACAACAGATGCCCTCTAGTGATCCTCTGTAACACAAGACTTTGTCATAAATAGAGATATACTCGGTGCAGAGTGCAAATGGAAAGGTGGTTCCTTAGATATGATGAAGTCCTCCTGTTTGCTAATGCTCATATTTCCTAGTGATAATACATATATGTATAGATCCATTTACATATGTATAAGATTGCATTAATATTATGTACTAATACACAGTCACCTTAACAAGATCTACTACAACTACTCAAAAGTGTTGGTCTAACAAGTGACACATGAAAAAGACAAGTGGACAAAGAAAATCTACTGTCCAAATTGTGGTATACAGTTGGATGAATTTAGTTGATCTCTGTGTGTGTCTATACACATATAGCTGTCTGTATATATGTGTATAGATCTACATAGATATTCATGTTTATATCTCGATCTCTATGTCTATCTCCATCTCTATTGATATTGAGATATATTTATAGATACGTCAATATCTATAAATGTGTCTTCATCAGACAGTGCACATGGAAATTTTGCTGGGCCCAGGACTGAAAGGGAAGAAGAGAGTGGGATAGATTCCATTTGGGAAATTACAAAGTACTTTCAAATATCCCAAGTTGCTTCCTGAAATAAAAACCCATCTTTTAAAATTCTACTAGCCTTCCCTTAATGGCTACAAATTATGGAGTGCTAAAGAATCAAAATTGTATGTCACCAAAAGGGCAATGGAGAGATATAAAATGGTAGTAATTAGGCTTCAGCATATCCTCAATGATGCATCTAAGAAGTAGTATGCGATGTATCTGTCCACCAGGAGATTTATGTCTAAAAAGGAAGATGCACCAGGTTACATGGTGAAAGTAAGGAATAATGGATAGATGAATAAAGGACCAAACCAAAGAATTTTAAAGGATCTAGAAGAAGGCTTGTGCTTGGTGGGTAGATCTTCTGTTGAGGACATGGACAAGATGGATGAAAGAGTTGTGGATAGATCCTGAGGTGCTGATCTCCATCCCTAGAGAGAAAGTACCCACATGAATGAGGTCACAGATGCATTATAGAGAAGGGGGAGGAGAAGGAGGAAGAGCCACATTGATTCCAAATATCTTGCCCAGGGTCACAAAGATAGGAAGTGTGGTGTCAGAGAAAGAGCACTAGATTTGCAATCATAGGATGGGGTTCAAACTCTGGCTCTGCAAGATTCTACTTGTGTTGGTATGTGACTTTGGGAACTTTCTTGACATCTGTGTTAAAAAACAGAAACATCTCTGAGCTTCAGTTTCTTAACCATAAAATGAGAGAGCTAGATGATCTATCTCTAAGTTCCCTTCTAATTCTGAATCTATGAATGAAGGACTTCACTCTAAATCCAATATGCTTTCCAGTGAATCATGTTTCATTTTAATGTGTAGACTCTAGGGCATCTGCTTTGGTTGCTCTGAGGCCATCTTATTTGCCTCCTGATTCCTAATTGTGTTATAGATATGTGACATCAAATAGCTGAGTTTCACAAAGGTAAGGCATTACAAAATTGTGTTTTAGTTCCATTATGGGTTAAGTAAGGAGGGTGGGAGGGTTAATTTTGAATTCCAAATACCTACTTTCAAATATACTTTTGGAACAAAACCCATCCATTAGTTGGAGACTGCTATACTCATGCTTTTTTGCTTACCCTGCTATTACCAAAAAGTCTAGAAAGTACTATGGATATCAAAGGTCAAGGTGCAAACTCAAGTCATTAGGGAAAAAATGTCCTTGTCAGCATTTTCCATCTGACCTTGTAATCCTTGGAGCAAAATTTTTCATTGAATGGATATTTTATGATATTTTTCTCACATTAGCCATTAACTAAAATACCGGCTTGCTCTCTCTTTGTGTGTGTGTGTGTGTGTGTGTGTGTGTGTGTGTGTGTGTTTTTCTCTCTCTCTCTTTCTGAGTACAACTCAGAAGGATCACACAGTAAAGAAGATAAACACGTTTGTGGTTTTAAAATCTATTTCCATGCTCTACCTGCATGACTTTAAGGTAAAAGTGACAAACTATTTGCAATCTGCAATCACATACTTTGTGAAACATAATTGTAGACAAAATTGAATTTCTTCTCAAAAAGTGTCAGTAAATGTAACTTGGAATTTTGGTCTACAATAACTTCACTTTGAACCGTGACTATTAATGGTGGATGCAAATGCATTTTTCTGCTGGTGGGCTTATTAAAAAGATTTCTTATTGAACAGAACATTCATTCTCCAAAAGCAGAAAGTTATATAAAACTGGTTAGCTGCATTCTGAAATCAGAATAAGTCTGCTTCAGGCATTTAAATATCATTTCTGGATTTTCTGTCTTCTATAATTTTTTTTCATTACCAAATGCAGAACTCTTAAGTAGTGAGCATTACTAGACAGATAATTAGAGTCCTAAACTGTGATTTGAGGAAGACCTGTTGTCTGTTAGACCTAGTTTCATTTTCTTTACCGTCATCCCATTTCTAGGCACCGGACCTAATCCAATGGAGCAGCCTGTTCAAAAATAAAAATTTGCCTTAATTCTCCTTGTATACACAGCCCCACCTGCAGGTGTGTTTGGTGTCTCCTGAGAGACAGGTCCACACAGAAAAACCTGACTCCTGATTGGCTGAGAGACTTTGCAGGGGGAAGTGGAGAAAAGAGAGTGGAGAAAAGCTGGTACCCCAACATGTCCCTGGATTTGCACTGTCTATACCTCAATAAATTGATGAGTGGACTTACTGGTGAAATTTTTCTTTCCTCATTTCATTTCCTAACTCTTGTGTATTTTATCACCTAAACTAATTTGTAAGACTTTTCTGATTATGGTCTTATTTGGTTAAATTGATAAAAGTATTTGCTTGCTATTTATAATTGTCTTTAGTGTGAGAATCATATAATGAGGATGGGGAAGGAAAGCTAAGTAAATAAGATTAAACTATTACCTTCCAGGTCTGGGACATAATTTCCCACCCCAAAATAATCAATTCAGGAAGGTGGCTTTTATCTTGAACCCTCAAATTGTACACATCTTGTGTGTAAAAGCTAGATCTAATTCTAGCCTGATACTCCTCTTAAAGACAGAAGAGGGGGCAGCTAGGTGGCGCAGTGGACAGAGCACCAACCCTGAAGTCAGGAGGACCTGAGTTCAAATCCAGCCTCAGATCAAACACTTGTCACTTACTAGCTGTGTGACTCTGGACAAGTCATTTAATGCCAATTGCCAAAAAAAAAAAAAAGGACAAGAGAGGAAGAGAGAGAATAAGCATTCAACTAACATCATCTTTTTGCTCTCCACAAATGTGGAAATCCAGTATCTTCAGAAATGTGGGTAGGGTATCTCCATATCTATCTGTCTGTCTGTCTATCCATCCATCTCTGTGTATGCATACATATATACACATACATATATATACATTTTTACATAAATACACATATGTGGGAAGTCTTCCAAAACTTCACAAAACTTTGAGACATTCTCTATCAATTTGTTAACTTGATGAGGGCAGTCCACACTGGACTCAAGAGAAGAAAAAAGAAAAAGGATCTTTCTTCATTAACCCTGGTAGCACCTTCATATTATAATACTACTGGTAAAGAATGATACCTGGCATTTATAATAATGTTTTGGCTTTAAATGCACTATCTTATTTGCACTTTGTCACAACACTGTGAAGTAGGTGCTAATGATAAATTCATTTGACAAATTCAGATGGCTCAGAGTGGTTCAATGCTTTGCTCACGGTCACAGAGCTAGTTAAGTGTAAGAGGTTGGATTTGAACTCAGGACTTTCTTCACTTTAATTCTAGCATTTTTCTCTATACATCCCACTGACTTTACAAGTGAAAAATAGAAATGCAATTTATCCTAAATGCATTGTTAGTTTGTATTATGTATTATACTGGGAAAGTTACTTCACCTCACTGTTTTCTAAACAACTCTCTAATATTCTCAGTTGCAGACAAGGTGCCAGAAAGCTACATTGGCAGAAGAGATTGCTCATCTAGAAGAGTTCCCTGTTTTGAAGAAATCACAGCTCTAGACCTTATTCCCTTTTATAACTTGTGGTACACATTTATGAAGTGCTTGTGCAAAAATATACATTAATTTACATCTACATGCTATGTTCATACACTTCAAATATTATTCTTAAAAGTTCTTATTATATTTTCTACCTATAAAAGAGCAATTGCTAGTATGAGAGGGAAAAATAAGGATGAATGATGATAAAGGGAAATGTAGTAAGGTCATAGATTTTGAGCTAAGAGAGACCTAAGAGACCATTTAATCCAACTCCCTCATTTTATAGATGAAAAAATTGAAGGTTCAAAAGCTTAAGTTACTGGTCTGATATTACCTACCTACTTGATGGCAGAGTCTGGATTTGAACCTGGGGCCTAGAATTCCAAGTTCAGTACTTTTGCCAAGTGAGGGGAACAGGGAGAAATATGATACAATTACCTTGGCTAATTGCATTGTTATAAGCTTTCAATCAGAAAAATACATGTTTCAAGACAGGCCTAGAAAAATGCCTAAATAATTTAAGACTTAAAAAAGAAGTCTCATAGAGTTGCTTGCAATGCCAGGGGCAAGAGTTGAGTTTTTAGATATAGTATAAATATATTTTCACAGATGAGGAAAAAAAAACTATAAAAAGACAAAGCCAAACCAAAAACAAAAACCCAAACCTTGATTATATGCAGTCTTGTTCCCTAGATCAGAAGTGTCAAACTCATAGGCCAGGCCAAAACTGAACCAGATTAAAATGTAATTGAGGAAAAAAAAAAACAAAAAACAAGTTTGAGTGAATAAGTTATTTGGAGCAGCTATGTGGCGCAGTGGATAGAGCACCAGCCCTGAAGTCAGGAGGACCTGAGTTCAAGTCTGACCTCAGATTAAACACTTGACACACACTAGCTGTGTGACCCTGGGGAAGTCACTTAACCCCAATTTCCTAAAAAAAAAAAAAAAGTAATTGGGAAATGTTTAACAAAGTAAATAAAAATGTCGCATAGCTAATGTTAATTTGTGGTTTTCTTTCTTTCTTGGTGAGGCAATCGGAGTTAAGTGACTTGCCCAGGGTCACACAGCTAGTAAGTGTCATCTGTCTGAGGCTGGACTTAAACTCAGGTCCTCCTGACTGCAAGGCCGGAGCTCTATCCACTGAGCCACCTAGCTACCCCTAATTTGTGGTTTTCTAAGTCAATATGTGGCCCACCCATTTCTACTTGAGTTTTATACCACTTCCCTTGTAAATCTTGTCTCTCCAACTGCAAAACCCTCCAACTTGAGGATTTTTATGTTCCACATCTCCCACCAGTACAGTGCTGAGAGCACACAGCAGGCACTTAATAAATGCATGCTGGCTCAACTTGAGTTTTATTAGTTTTTTCAATAAGAGTAATCTGTACCTTGAAATATTTTGACTATTTTTTTCCACTGGCGGTAAAGAAAAACCAAGAGTGATTCCCAGAGGCCTTCCTTTCCAATTCTGTCCCCCCCCTCCCCAGAGCTGCTCTTTTTTTCAATTCACAGGGCGAAATTTGCATGATGCTTTTGGGAAGACTAGAGCAGCATTGAAGTCTATAGCATAACCATCCTGAACTAGCAGGTTAATAGCAGCAGATGGGCCGCACTCTGTGCAATGAGCTACATTCAAGCAGTCTGAACTGGAGTTCAATTAACTGACTTCAGTTCAGCATTATTCTAACAGCAGAAGCAGTGATAAGCCCTGCAGGTTGGAGAAAGTTGTGAAAAAGACTTAAGTAAACCCATGACCGCTGCTTAAGGGATATAGAAGGAATGTGTGGATTACAGGAGTAGGAGCTAAAAGGGATCTTAAACATCAACTAGGCTTAGTCTCTCATTTTACAGATGGGAAAACTGAGATTAAAAGAAATTAAGTGACTTGTCTAAGGTCACGCAGGTAGCAAATGGCAAAACCAAGATTTAAACCCAGGTCCTCTGACTCTTTCCTATATACCAAATAACTAATCAGGTGAAATATATAAAAATCTCATATCAAAATGTTTTGAATGAGATAACCAACACAAACTACTTTGCAAATTTTAAAGTGCTACATGAAAGCTAGGTATTATTATTATCATTATTCAGGCATTCATGAAATGTGTATTATACAGCTACTATTCAAGTTATCATTTCAGAAGGGAGCCTATCTGAGACAAGAATGGCTTGCAATTATTTATATTGCAAGTACTTTACAAAAATTATCTCAATTTTTCCTCACAATAACCCTGGGAGATAGGTGCTATTTTTATCCCTATTTTACAGACATGGGGACTGACATAAACAGGTGCCGAGTAGACTTGACCAACGTCATACAGCTAAGTTTCCGAAGCCAGATTTGAACTCAGTTCTGACTCCAGTTCCGGTGTTGTGCCACCTAGATGCTTAAGGAGGGTGACTGGCCACTTCTCTGTTTATAAAGCACAGACCTACTCTACTTCTACCTCTTTTTGCCTTCTCTCTTCTCAGCTCAGAATTTTAGCTCTATGTTGTCCCCATTTCCAACTCATATTTTTTTTATTTCACCCACTCTACTTGGGCAATATTCAAGATTCCTGCCAGTCTTCTCTATTCTGCACCCCCTCTGGCATGTGTATACATCCCTATTCCATTCCCCAGCAGCAAACAAATGCAAGTATGGCACAGAGAATAAACACTCAACCAGAAGAATAATTCCATTAAACAGTCCGACTACTACAGCAATTCCTCATACATGGCTGTCAGAAAACATTTTTCACTGAATATAATTTGTTGAGATCAATGAAGCACCATTACTTTAGGCCACCCACAGGGGAATGAAGCTAGCTTTGTTATAGAGAACTTGGAATAGGAATAGGAATCATAAAAATGGGATATTACATACATAGACAGGATTTGCCTTCCCTCTTACTACCTATCCTCCAGTGAAGGGGTTAAGGGCTGAAATGTGCCCCAAGTGGACAAAATGACTGAAGATAAAAAGTAATGGGTCTGAAAAATCCCAAACTAAATTATCTCCTAAGTACTAAAAATTAAGTGTAAAAAGTAGATGATTCCTGGGAAAGGAGTTTTATTGGACCCTTCTCAGCCGAATGCGCATACAATGGAGGCATCCTTGAAGCCTATGCCTTTAAAATAGGAAGACTAAAATAAGTTGTTTAGTTTCTGTTTGAGGGACTGGTTTATTCATTATACCAGCCTACCTAGGTGGATTTTCTACTATCTTTTCTCTTGCAAATGGGTACCCAGCAGCACTTCCCACCCCATCTAGTAAACAAGCAACAACAGATTCTCCCCCTTTGTTTGTATTTCAATTCTTCAACAAGCTTACATTTGTCAACAAGAGAAAATTAGCTGTACATGTTTAAAAAAAAATCAAGGCCAGGTTAATCGAATTTGGGTCAGAGACTGCTGTAAAAGATGGAATGAGGTATAAAGGGCAGAGACGAGTAGATTCTGAACACTACAAAGTACATCTATTAAGTGTGTATGCCTAAATATCCATAATCCAGGCTGTCCTTAAGTCCTTAGTGCAGTTTTAAAGTTTTATTAACAGAAAACTGCACTAAGACTTTTAAGACACCCTGCATTTTTGCTTTGAAATTGTGACTACCAATTATGTTCTCCACATCTAATATTGTAGATGGGTGTCAAAGACACACCACCTAAGCCAATGGTTGCCAATCATGTGGACTTCAGATCCCTGTGGGATGCTGTGGAATTATTGCAAGGTGGTCCACAAATCCATAGGCATGCCAGCTATCTTAGTAAATGCTTCAGTAGAAAAAAAAAATACAAGCGCATCAATACATCAAGAACTTGTGATTTTGTCACCATGGCAACTCCCTTGACAAATATAGACTCATCTATAATTGATAGTCCTTAGAGAGTTGTCTGAGGTTCAGAAAGGTTATATGACTTGCCTGTGGTCACACAGCTACTAAATGTCAGAGGTTCTAACCAGAGATGCTTTGGCAGCATCTGAAGCCTACAGAGCTCTGTCCCTTGGGGGAGGCTGGGAAAGAACTCAAAATGGGATGTCTGAGGTAGAGGAGGGAAGGATAAGTGGGGTGGAAACAGCACCTTGACCTCAAATGCTCTATAGGGCTCTTAAGTGCTTTAATCCAGGATGACCCAGGGGGCCTTGAAATTTGCCAGTGCTATGAATGCACACTCCAGGAGAGTGCAGCCATCCAACTAGTTCCGCATCCATCTGACTGTATTGTCTAATCAACATCTGTCTTTCCTTAGGAGTAAAGTACAAGATATTTGAAAGGAAAATTTTTGCTAAAATCTAGGAAAACCACATGTCCAACATGTCTCTTTCTACTCTTTTAGTAAGGCTATTAAAAAAAAGGAAAAGGAAATAAGGTTAGTCTTTTATGCTCTGTTATTAATGAAGCTATGTTTCGCTTTCTAGATTAGATGTTCACCAACTATCTCTTCAATGATACATTCTAAAGAATTTTCAAGTATGAAAATCAAGTCCACTAGCCTCTAGTTTGCAGACTCCCTTTTCTTTCCCTTGTTGACAACCAGCACAACAGTTGCTTCTCCAATCCTGCATTACCTCTACCATTTTCCATGTTTTTTACACTATCACTGACTAGCTCAGCAATCCCATCTGCCAGGTCTTTCAGAGACCAAGGATGTGATTCAATTGGGTTAGGTGACTTTGATTCAATTCATCAAGGGCAGCTAGCTTAGTGTTCTCTTCCTTTCTCTTTACTTATCTTGGGTATCAACTCCTAGTTAGTTATTTATCTTCTGTCATTTCCAATGTAAAGGTCATTCTCCTTTGAGTATAGCCAGCAGAATCTACCAATATGTTGTTTACAAGAAACAGATTTGAAACAAAGATTCGCACAAAATTAAAATAAGAGGTTGGAGAAGATTTTTTTCTTTTGTATGCTTCAGGCAGCTTTTTAAAAGTAGGAGTACAATCATAATCTTAGACAAGGTAACAGTAAAATTAGAATCTCCCCAAACTGTGCATGTTAAAGTCCCTTCCTTCAGGGCCTTCTCCTCTTTCATGAAGTTTTCCAGGATTCTTGCTAAAAGTCATGATCTAATCTTCCTCAAATTTCTCTGAACACATGACCTGTATCCCTCCTTTGAATTTACCACATTCTACCTGTTATTTAGGTATTTAGGTACACTCCCTCCCAAAAAAAATTTTTTTAAAAAAACAACCACACTCCAAGATAGTAAACTACTTGTGTGCAGGGACTGTTTTCATTTCCCATTTGTGTATACCATCACCAAGCAGAGAGCTTGACACAACTAGGATTTAATAAATATTTCTTGAATTTTTATCTGGCTGTTTTCCCCCTCCCCCACTTTGGCTTTTGAAACACCATACTACTCATTCTATGTCTCTAACCATTGCTTCTGACTCCTTTTTTTTTCTCTGTAGGCAACGTCAGTCACTTCCACAACTTTGCCAACCACCAGTCTCTATGGAGATGATTCCCAAATCAATATCCCTGGCCCTGATCTCTCTCAAGACCTTCATCTTCAGCTCTCTATAAGATAATTACACTGAGGGATCCAACACAAACCTCCAACTCAACATATCCAGAATAGAGATTATTATCTCTTCCCCTAAGCCTGCTCCTCCCCCAACATCACAATTTAGTTTCATGGCATCACTATTAACTCAATCTACCATGTTTGATATCCACCTAGGCTTATCCTTGGCTCCTCCCTTTCCTTCACCTTTCACATGGTCACTCAGTTGTTTCTGTTGCATCTAACTCTTCATGATCCCATTTGAGGTTTTCTTGGCAAAGATACTGGCGTGGTTTGGCATTTCCTTCTTCAGCTCATTTTACAGATGAGGACACTGAGGCAAACAGGGTTAAGTGACTTGCCCAGGGTCACACAGCTAGTAAGTATCTGAGGCCAGCTTTGAACTCAGGAAGATGATTCTTCCTGACTCCAGGCTCAGCACTCTATCCACTGAACCACTTAGCTGCCCATGTCTCACATTAAATGTTACTGAATACTGTCAATTCCATTTCTGTAACATCTTTCCCATCTATTCCTTGCCCATTATTTACATAGCCACCACCATTAGTAGCATACAGGACATCATTATTATACCTTTGGACTCACTCCTTTTTGCAATCTATCCATCTTTCCCATCACTAACAAAAGAATGTTCTTTATGCATAGATCTGATCATGTCATTCCTCTCTCCAAACCACTTAATTGCCTCCAGAAGGAAGTTCAAGTGCCTAGGCCTTCAGTTTAGGAAATTTTCTAATCTGGCAATGCCTTAGTTGCTGGTGTTTTCCTAACATCTCTCCCCTCATAGTTTTCTGTCTTCAGTGGTCTGGCCAAAGGTGACTACTTACCATCCCCTGATATATGACCTACACTATATGTCTATACCTCTGCTCATACTGTTCTCTCCTCCCTTCAACTGTTGAAGTCCTACTCACCCTTTACAGACCTACTCAGATACTACCCCTTCCATGAAGAAGGGGAGGGAACATGATAGAGTGAAAGAGCACAGCATTCATAGTTAGATTTTGTTTAAACGTTGCCCTTCCACTGCTACTTGTATGACCTTGGGCAAGTCACTTAACTTCCTGGGGCCTCAGTTTACTCATCTGTGAAACAAGGTCATTGAATTAGACAGATGACCTTTTTAGGGCCCTTCTAGCTCTAAATTTAGGGGCAGCTAGGTAGCACAGTAGATACAGCACTGGTCCTGGAGTCAGGAAGACCTGAGTTCCAATATGGCCTCAAACACTTACTAGCTGTGTGACCCTGGACAAGTTGGCTTCAGTTTCCTCATCTGTAAAATGAGCTGGAGAAGAAAATGGCAAACAATTCCAGTATCTTTGTCAAGAAAACTCCAAATAAGGTAACAAAGAGTCAGACACCACTGAAAAACAATTGAACAACAAAAACTCTAAATTTATGCTGCCATGATCCTTCCCTGATCTTCCTGGTTAATAATCATCTTCTCCCCTTGACCTCACCTAGCACTTTGTTCACACCTTCCTATTTCACTTACCATTTCTATTATTGTTAGTTGTATATGTACAGTACAAATACTACTTCTAGATGGTAAACTCTTTAAGGCTGAGTCTTATCTAATCTTCACATCTCCTGGAGTTCCCAAATGGAGGTTAAAATGAAGTATTTAAATTTCATCAAAAGAAAAAGGCCCTGATCCCCAGGGACAAAAATGCTAATGGCCTAATCCCCTTAAAAGCTAAAGACTTCAGTGAGCCCTGAGCTAAAGCAGCTCCTAACAATGCCCACCATCTTAGTTCAGTATCTATGTCTCAGTACTCCAAAGGGTGGTTAGGTGGCACAATGGATAGAGTTATTAGGCCTGGAGTCAGAAAGACTCATCTTCCTGACTTCAAATCTGGCCTCAAACATTTACTAGTTGGGTGACCCTGAGCAAGTCACTTAACCCTGTTTGCCTCAGTTTTCTCATCTATAAAATGAGCTAGAGAAGGAAATGGAAAACCACTCCATTATCTTTGCCAAGAAAATCACAAATGGAGTCATGAAGACTCAAGACACAGCTTTAAACAACTGAACATCAATAACAACACTCCAAACTGATCTCTAGACTGTAGTCTCTTCCTTCTCAAATGTATTCTACATAAACTTTCTAATGCACTGCTCTATTGCCTCACTCACCAACTCAGAGACATTTATCTGCCTTCTGGAGCAGAGATTAGCAAAATTATGGGAGAGAGCAGACAGTAGAGACCATGATGAAGCCAGAAGAGAAAAAGCGACCTGATAAATTTGGCAAGGAAGTGGAGACAAATTTTGACATGGGTCAACTAGGTTCCAGGGTATTTCCTTCAATGCTACTTACATAATCTCAACTTTATAAATATAGGGCAGGAAGTAGAGTGGGAGGAACACTTCATTAGTCTATTTTAATTGTGTTATGTATTTGGAAGTTATAAATCTTTAAATATATTTTTTAAAATAATATGTAATTCAGATTTTTCAGTCATTAATAAAAGCCTTCTTCTAAATTGTTAAAATAAGTGAGACTTTGAATGATATAAAAATACTCACCACTGGTGACAATCAAAGTATATTTATATTTTCTCCGTTTATAATTTATTTGAAGAGATTCCAATGAATATATTAGAAACAGGAGAAGTTTAAAAATATTAACTTGTTCCATTACAGGGCACCTGAATAAATTCTAACAAATTTTTCATCTCAGTCACAACCTACCCATTTTCCAAATCAGAAAAATGATAATTCATAATGTTCTCATTAATTTCAATAATTAGGAAGAAAGCTTATCTGAATTGGTTAAATATGAATTATAGAATTTTTTAAAGGATTTCATTTTATTCCTTCCAAAGACATACAAACCTTTCTTTGCCTCATCTCACTCAGGAGCTGACTTCGGTTTTTCTAAGGCAATGTCAGCAGCGCAGTTTCTATCTAAGTAAACTGAGCTGAAAAGTCCCCAACAAAGGACTCAGCTTAGCTATTTTAGCAGATAATCATCAAAACATTAGCCACTCAATGATTAGTTTTTTAGACTGGGCAACTCATGAAATATGGAAGGGTAGTAGCTGTCTTACAAGATACAATCTCAGATCTTTCTAATTAAACTATTAACATTATTAGATCTTTTGAATTAAATTATAAAATGAGTACATGGAGTAAATATAAATATATCAAATATAAATAAACCAAGTGTTGCCTTGGAAAGGCCCTATTTTAATGAATTAAACATAGCAGCATAGTAATAGCAGCTGGCATTTATGCACTACTAACTGATTTACCCATTATCTTATTTGAGCCCCAGAATAACTTGGTTTGAGGTCCCTCACCTCAGCTAAGTGGAGGAGTGGATAGAATGCTTCAATTAGATTCACTAAGATCTGAATCAAATCTGGGCTCCAACACTCTCTAGCTATATGGGCCTGGACAAGTTACTTAACCACTTAACTAGCCTCAGTTTCCTCATCTGTAAAATGGAAATAATAATAGTACCTACCTCCTAGGGTTGTGAACACAAAATGAGATAGTATTTGTAAAGTTATAAACCTTAAAACACCACATAAGTGCTAGCTATTTTTAGTAAGTACTACAAATAATATAATTATCACCATTTTGCAGATAAGAAAACAAAGGCTCAGAGAGTTTAAGTGACTTATCCATAGTTCTATAGCTAGTAAATACCAGGGGATTTAAGCCTACCTCTCTCCCTTGTCAAACTCCAGAGCTCTTTTAGCTGATACTTGAGAACTCACAAAATGATTTGTAATAACAGAAGTGCATGCCTATGAAGTTCTGGCATCTGTTTACAGTACAATTAAGTTTGTATGCAAATCAAGTTCTATAGTTCCTGAAAATAGTTTGTTCTTTTAAGTGGGTAAATATTCCTTTAACAATCTTGTTTACATGATACACTGAGCTAGTAAGCTACTTAACTTCTGCTTACAAGTTTAGTAAGCCCCGTTTAGAAATAATCACGTTTTGAATTCAAGTCAGTTCAGTTCTGTAAGCATTTATTTAATACCTACTATGTGTTATGTACTAAGCTAGAGTAAGCATTTAACACCTACTCTGTGCAAGGTACTAATGCTAGGCACTGGGAATGCAAAAGACAAAAAGAGAAATAGCCCCTGCTCATATTTATTGGTATATGCTCTTCTTCATCACCTCAACTTAAGTTTCCCTGACTTCCTTCCAAACTCACCAAGAGTTCCCCTCTTTTCCCCTCTTCCTCATCTCACATCACTCAGCCTCCTCCCCCCACTCTCTCCTCCTTCACTCCCATCTCATGTGAAGAGGGAGGCCCTTCCCCCCCTTGTCATATCAAATGGCTCTACATGCACAAATGATCTCATTCCATCCTGCCTTCTCCAGCTCCTCTCATCTCCAATCTCTCCCAATCTACTGGCCTTCTCCACTAATTTCTACAAGCACACTCATGTCTCCCCAGTCTCTTGACCCCTCCATCCATTCTAGCCATTGTTCTTTATCTCGCCTTGCTTTTGTGGCTGCTGCTTGGAAAGGATCCACGATTGGTTCCTTTACTTCCTTATTTTCTTTCTCTTCTTGACTCTCCACAGTTTGGCTTCCAACCTCATCATTCCGCTGAAACTCTTTTTTCCAGAGTTACTAAAAAACAGTCACTTAATTGACAAATCTAACGACCTTTTCTCAATCCTCTTCCTTTTTTGCTTCTCTGCAGACTCTGACTGTCAGTCAACATTTTCTTGATACCTTCTTCTCTCTAGGTTTTCATGACACTGATCTCTCCTGGGCCTCCTATCAATCTGACTGCTCCATCTCATTTTCCTTTGTGAAACCTTCATTGGGGCCCACTAAACCTGGGTGTCCCAAAAGGCTCTGTTCTGGTCCCTCTTCTTTTCTCCATGTATGCTATTTCACTTGGTAATCTCACCAGCTCTCACAGATTCAATTATCATCTTGATGCAGATGACTTTCAGATCTATTTATCCATCCCTAACCTCTCTCCTGACTTCCAGTCTAGCATCAACAATTGCCCTTCAGACATCTCTAATTAGATGTCCCATCTTCATCTTAAATTCAGTGTCCAAAACTGAACTCATTATCTTTCCTCCAGAGGTGGGGAACCTGAGGCCTCAGGGCCACCCTTGGCCCTCTAGGTCCTCAAGTGGGGGTCTTTGACCGAATCCAAATTTCATAGAAGAAATCCTCTTGATAAAAGGATTTGTTCTGTAAAACTTGGACTCAGGAAAAGACCGCACCCAAGGACCTACAGGGCCACATGAGGACTTGAAAGCTGCACCCCTGCTAAACATTCCCTTTCCCCAAATTCTATACTACTGTTGAGGGCATCTCTATCATTCCGGTCATTCAGACTTGCAACCTAGTGGTCAGGTTCAACTACTCACTCCCTCACTTAAAATATCCAAACATTTGCCAAATCCTGTCAATTCTACTTCTGAAACATTTCTGAAATATGTGTTATCTGACACTGCCACTACCTTAGGGCAGGCTTTCATCACTTTACAATATATAAAAATAGCAATCTGGTTGATCTTTCTGCTTCAGGTCTCTCCCTACACCAGTCCATCATTCACTCAGGTATCAATGTGAATCTCTTAAAGGTCAGGGCTGACCACTCTACTATTCAATAAACTCCAAGAGACTCCCTATTAACTCCAGGATAAAATAAAAAATCCTCTGTTTGGCTCTGAAAGCTTTTCATAACATAGTTGCTTTCTTGCTTTCCACTCTTCTTACTTCCCTCCAGATACTCTAAAATTCTGTGACACCGTCTCCTTGCTATTCACACAATACACTCTATCTCCTGAATTTGGGCATTCACCGGTTATCTCCATACCTGGGATTCTCTCCCTCCTCATCGTCACCTCCTGCCTTCCTTCAAGTTTCAGCTAAAATCCCTCTTTCTGCAAGGAGTGTTCCCAATATCCCTTAATACTAGTGCCTTCCCTCTCCGATTATCTCCAATTTAAATTTTAGTTAGTATATATTTGTATTAGGGCAGCTAGGTAGTACGGTGAATAGAGCACTGGGCCTGGAGTCAGGAAGAGTCATCTCCTTGACTTTAAATCCAGCCTTAGACACTTACTAGTTGTGTGACCCAGGACAAGTCACTTAATCCTGTTTGTCCGTTCATAAATCTTGTCTGTAAAATAAGCCAGAAAAGGAAATGGCAAACCATTTCCAGTATCTTTGCCAAGAAAACACCAAATGGGGACATGAAGAGTCAGACACAACTGAAATGACTAAACAACAACAACAACATTTGTTTGTGAGCTCAAGGAACTCCTGGAGAATAGTGGCCATTTTGCCTTTCTTTGTATCCCCAGCACTCCATAGAGTGTCTGCATATAGTAGGCATTTAATAAATGCTTGTTGACCTAACTGGACTCTACGCAAAGGAATAACACAAAGTGTGGGGGAAAAAATTGGCTAGGACCAAGTTATGAGGAGTATTAAATGCCAAACAAAAGGAATTATAGTATCTCACATAAGAGGCAACATGGTACACTGAAGAGAGCATTCACCTTAAGATTCAAGAAGAGCTGGGTCTAAATGCTCCCTTAGATATTTAGTAGCTGTGTGACCTTGAGCTAGTGATTAAATTATTTAACCTCTCTGTGCCTTAATTTTGTTACCTATAAAGTGAGGGGGTTAGATTCATTAATCTCTAAGGTCCTTTCCAACTCCAAATCTATGACTCTATGAGTTTGCATTTTATCCACAAGGCAATACAGAGCCATTGAAACTTCTTGAGTGAGGAATAATGTGGTCATATCTGTGCTTTTTAAACATCAGTGTCATAGAATTATATAATCAAATAGTGTATAAAACTCCTTGGGAAAAGATGATAAAAGAAGCACATAGTATTACTATTAATTATATATAATATATATATAAATATAAATATATTAAATTAATCCATAAAATATTTATTTAACATTGCCAAGATACTGAGTAGATGGATGTAAATAAAGCAAAGGCCTATTAAGTGTATCCTATTGGTTTAAGAGGGCAGCTAGGTGACACAGAGGATAGAGTGCCTGGCCTGGAGTCAGGAAGACTAATCTTCGTGAGTTCAAATCTAGCCTCAGACACTTACTAGCTATGTGACCCTGGGCAAATCACTTGACCTGTTTGTGTCAGCTTCCTCACCAATAAAATGAACTAGAGAAGGAAATGGCAAAACACTCCAGTATCTTTGCCAAAAAAACTCCAAATGAGGTTCTTCCATGAAGAGTCTGAAACAGCTGAAGAACAATTGGCTTAAGAATAACAATCTAACTTGCATGCTATAGCTAACAGTTTGGCTCCCCAAATGGAATGTAATCAAATTAAGAATGCAGGAATTTAAACAAAATTATTCCAAATAATATGTAATGTCATAGAGCATGAATAATATCAAAATAATGAAAATGGCATGGTAATAAGACTATCTCCCAGCTACCTATTCTCATTTAAAGTTATTTTCTTTCAGAAGAATGATGGTAAGGAAGAGATAAGTAGTATTCTCAAACTGGATAAAGGTCCAGGACTCTTTCCTTTTCTCAGTGGTTCCGGGATTCTGTTGGCTGGTGCCACACAATTCAGCCACTGCCTAAGCCTCCAGGAAGGACTCCATGTTTAAGTCATATATCTCATTGGTTAATAGGAAATGTCATAGGTACAGACACAGAGACAAAAGAAAACTGGGCAAGAGTTGGCAATAGAAAATAATAAAGCTTAACCAGAACACAATAAGTGGAGTGGAATAGTATGACAAGAAGTTGGAATGAGTTTGGGGTAAGCTTTGGATGTCACAATAAGGAAGCATTGTTTAGTTTAACAACAACAACTGGATTTGGAGGCAAAGAAATAGGAGAGGGAGCTGTGGATAGTGCAATTACACACAACACAGAAATTGGGGCAAATAACTGATACAAGAAGCCACCTGGCTATACCAAATGGCAGAGTAGTGACCCTGTTTGACTGAAAACGTTATGGAGATCCTCGCCACACAGAAAAAGTCTGGGCACAAAAGGGAACATTTCTATGCACTACCACTTCTATTTACATAACTTCCTAATTAGCAATTCTTCATGTCAATATTTACTTAAATTCTTTCTAAAATACTCAAAGGACCAGCTAAGTCAAGGAGCTATTCATAAACATCTCTTGACTGAAACATAATAGCTTCACATTTGACTTACTGATACATCTTGTCCCTCTGAAGGTTGAAATATCATCTGTATTTCAAAAAAAAAAAAAAGTAGGGTTACAAATTGCTTTTGAGATTCTTTACCAACCAAATATGGCTAATGTTTCACTGGTCTTTTATGTCAGTTGTCAGTGCTGGGAAAATTAATTACGACTGTGAATTACAGTGACCGAGTGTTATTACATGACATGCCTTTCCTCTGGAGAGCAGGCAAACTTTGTTTTAAAGCCACTTCCTAAATTGTGGTTGCCATCACAACTGAAAGCTTCTTTCACACTATCTTAATCTATGTCCCTAGCGCAAAGAAACCAAATAAGAATGAGTATTCTGCCAGACTCACATGGAAAAAGAGGGACAAAGAGAAAGGTGGAATATCATTACAGCCAAACTCCATCTGTTTTCATTTCCAAGCTTTTCTTTTCAAAGCTGAAAGTCAGAGCTTTCAACCAGAAGGGAGAAAAATGAAAGTGAAATCAGAATTGAAAAGTCATGAATAAGTAAATATCCTTAAAAGAGTTTTAGGTATCTTGCATCAAAAGCACGAAGTCCACAAAAAGCTCCCTGTGAGACAATTCTATTTAAATATACATTTAATGTTCTGGTACACATTTATTAAAACAAAAAACACAAAACACAAACAAACCTCAATACAACTCTGTATACCACATTTAGAAATATAAGAATTTTAGCTCTAAGTACTAAGAGGAACTTCAAAGGCCCAAAATGATAGATGAAAGACAACATTCTGGAGTGCTATAGTTTCAAAGTTACTCTAGGATTAATATCCTATCTTCCAGTCCTTAATGGGTGTGGATAAAGGAAAATCCAGAGAGATAAATGGGATCATTTTAACAATCTGTTCCAGATGCTGCCCTCCCACACTTTACCACTTCAGAGTTCCACATTCCCTATTCAAATATACCTTGATAACCAAGGATAGCAAACAATAGTAAGGCCATATGGGATTGGGTTTCCTAATCCTTCTGCCCATTTCCACTGTTATCTTCTCTGGATGATTATAGAGTTATCTCTTCCACATTGTGACTTTCCCCATCATAGTTTCAATACATTGCAGGTCAGCATAAGAAATTAAACGGGAATTTTTTGCAAGTTTTGCAGAAGCCACAGATGACATGTGAAGGCAGCAGACAACATAAAGTTGAGAAACTTAGAAATACATAAAATATATATATAATATTATATAATATCAATATATTTTATCTTTTAATATCATAATAATTCAGACTTCTCTTCTGATGTGAAGAGAGGGCCAAAAAATTTATGTGGATTTTCTAGATTGCCAGGGACACCGAGCCCCTAACCCCAGAGATTTGAAAGGGATAACTGTATAGTATGCCAAGTTCATTCAAACAGTAACTTAGCATCAGAAATGACCAAAAAGTTTAAGAGTATACAAGTCAACCAAGTGACTTTTTCTTCCACAGTTTTCCTGGATCTATTAGTTGGTAGGGGATCATTTTCTGGAACACTTCTCTATACAAACAGCAAAGAATCGATTTCCTATTACAGTACTCATATCCAGTTATGCTAATACAAAAATCCATTGATGTTGGTCAGAGTTGGGAACTGGTCAACCAGGTTATTGTTGGGAACCAATGCACCCTGAGCAGAAAGATAAAACTAATTTTTTAACAAAGACCCCACTGAATCTCTCTCTCTCCTCATTCCTTTGCCCTACTTCCAAAAGTACCCTGGACCCTTTTACATTGCTGTAACTTCCAAAATTGTAGTAACATCAGTTGATCTTTGTTGGTCACCTACTTATAGGAAAGGCGGGGCTATCACCGTAAAGCAAATGGGGCCAAGTTGCTGGTCAGATTTTCTAAGGGCAGCGGTACTCCTTTTTTCACCAGATAAGACCAAGCTTCCCTAAAAAGCTAAGATCATAGAAAGTTAGAGCAAGAAATATCTCAGAAGTCATTTAGTCCAATTTATTCATTTTACAAATAAACAAACTGAAGCCCAGAGATGTAAAGTAAATTACATAAAGTCATAAAGCAAGTCAATAATGGAGTCAGACTTAAAGCTGTCTTCTGCCTCCAAATCCTTCCCTTTTTTTCACTGTACCATAACTGCTCACCTATGGGGAGAAGTCTGAACCTGCCCAAAGATGATATGCTGAGAGCAATCAAAACTACTTCATCCTGGGGCGGACAGTAGACAAACATCTTTCTACCCCTAACCTAATAGTTAGTTGTATTATATAAAATATCTTCTGTCACAGATCCCTCTGGCAGTCTAATGAAGCCTATGGACCCATTCTCAGAATTGAGTTCTTTAATGCATAAAATAAAATGCATAGGATTGCAAAGAAACTAAATTATATTGAAATATAGTTCAAATCCGGACTCAGACCAAACACTTGACACGTACTAGCTGTGTGACCTTGGGCAAGTCACTTAACTCCAATTGCCTCACCCAAAAAAAAAAAAAAAGAAATACAGTAATCAAAATGTCTTTTTTTTTTAAACTCCACATCAACATACCTCAAATTTCCCTGGTATCAGAAGAAAAAGTGTTGAACCTGGAGTCATGAGAAACCTGGGCTGGAATTACATCTCTATCATTTACTAGCCATGTGACTAAGTACAACTACTTTAAACTCTCTAAGCCTCAATTTCCTCATCTAAAAAATGGAAAAAACAACATTTGTATTGCTTGTATTCACAAGGTTGCTGTGAGAAGACAGTGTATGTAGTCTTTTATAAACCTCAAATGTCTACCTCCATGATAATTATTAACACAGATTCCAAAATAGCAGTAAGAGACCATCTGATTTTCCTGCCTTTGTTGACTCTTCATTTAGTGAGCTATATATTAGTTTTGCCCCACTTGCTGGAGGAAAATGACCAGGTGAATAGATTTTGCAAGATTTAACTGCAAAGGGTAATTTTAAGATTTAATATACAATGCAAAGCTCTATCAGTGTCCTTCAAAATGCAAAGAAAAAGGATATGGCTTTTGGTAGATAAGAGAATCGAACTCTGTTTTGACTTAGCCATTCTTTTCAGCAGAAAACTATTATGTAGGACTGGAAATACTATTCTTAAATAGAACATAATTAAACAGAAATAAACACTCAGGCCTTTAGAACACAGAAGCTAGAATTTTTGTCAATATGAAGATTTGTGTGTGCATATGTGACTCCAATTAAGAAAATGTATCAGTCAGCTAGAAGTTCAGAGGAAACAGGAAAGAAGAATGATGATTCAGAATGATGAAATTTAAACTAAACTAGGGAGATCTGATTTGCAGTTGTCTCAGTCTGAAGTTCCCCAGTGACTTTGGAATCAAATACTACAAAAACCTTTTCCAACTGAATTTCAAGGCCTTGGGAGCTTGGTCACTAGGTTTTGCACATAAGTCAATGAGGAAGTATAATGGAAGAACTTCAGGTTGATTCTCCCTACTCTCCTCAGCAGCTAGGAAAGCTGCCAGAAATGGGGAAAAGGAAACAAAGCTGGAAACAATTCCCAAAATCCTCATCACATTAAAAATAAAAAACAAGTTGAAGAAAGGTAGTAGATAAGTGTGGCGGAGAACTCAAAGATGGTTAAGAATGATTGGGTTAAAATAAATCTTTATAGAGCATTAGACAACATCTGGAACCTATATTAACATCTTCCAACATTAAACAGATCTTTGCATTGATTGATATATCACTGAGTTGAAATACATTCTGAAGGTGGTGTTTTCTAGCTTAAAATAATGACAGACAAACTTGACATAGTATCCCAGAACATTAGTGTTGGAAATGACTCATTTCCCACCAGGCTGTTCTCCTTTGGACTTTTCTCTCTCACCCCCCAGAAACGTCTTAATCTTAGAAGATCACTTCAGCCCTGGAGCTCACTCCTCAGAAGTACCCTCAACTCCTGAGGTCCCTCCCTTTCATGGGATAGCTCCTCCCAGAACCTCCATCAAGAAGGGCTTCCGGGCTAGCCCTTTTGTCATTTCCTACTATGCACTTCTCTGAACGTCTTCATGCTCCTGCACTGGGTACCTTCTCCTCCCCCTCCCTCTCTGCTTTTATGTTTTCTTCTCCATTAGAATATAAGATCTGTGAGGGTAAGGACTCTTTTTCCTTTTGCTTGTATTTCCAGAACCTAGCATGGTGTCTGGAACATACTAAGTGCTTAATAAATGCTTATTGATTGACTGACTGGAGGATTCATCTAATCCAACCCTGTGAAAGACAACTCATGGTAATGGAAAGACTCCAGGACTTAAAATCATGTTTGAATCCCTGATCCTCTACTGACTAGCTGGAAGGGAGGGAGGAAGGGAGAAAAGAAAGATGGAAGAAAGGAAGGAAGAAAAGAAAGAAGAGAGGGAGGCAGGGAAGAAGGAAGGAAGAGAGGAAATCAGGGAGAAGGAAGGAAGGAAAGAAGGAAGAGAGGGAGGCAGGGAGGAAGGAAGAAAGAGAGGAAATCAGGGAGAAGGAAGGAAGGAAGGAAGAGAGGGAGAGATGCCTATTGCATACCAGACACTGTACTAAGTGCTTTGTAAATGTTATCTCATTTGATCCTCACAAACTTGGGAGGTAGATGCTGTTATTATCTGCATTTTATAACTAAGGCAAACAGAGGTTCAATGACTTGCCCAGGGTCACACAGATAAAGTAACTAAGATCTGATTTAAACTCAAGTCCTCCTGACTTCAGGACTGGCACTCTATCCACTGCACCACAAAGTTGACTTTGTGACATTGGACAAGTCATCTCACTGCTATAAGTTTCACTTTCCTCATCTGCAACATAGAGCTAATAATGCTTGCTCTACTTACCTCAGAGGGCTGGGTGCATCCAATGAGACAATATAAGCAAAGCCTTTTGCAACTCTAAAGTGATAAAAATGCAAACTGGTATTATGTTACAGATGAGAAACCAGAAGGACAGACTTTTGAAAGGTTACATTGCTAGATGATGGTACTGCTTAGGCCAGAACCCCAGTCTCGTTCACAGTTCAGTGGTCAAATGTTAGGCTTTTTACTACAAATATTATAAAAAGTCCAACTATAAGGCAATATATCAGACTTGAATTATATCACCAATAATAAAATCATATACTCTCGATGACATGTTACTTATTTATAAAGTGCCTTGTAAACCTGAAAGCATTATATAAATGCTAGTTTAAATATTAAATTTAGTTTTTATGTGCTTATCATATTAACTTTTTTCTCAACTACCCGTTTATAGAAGTAAAGTCATATTTAAATCGTGCTGAATACATTTCAAAACACTGTTTAAAGACTTCAAGGTGAATTTCATGTTTAAAAGTAAATATCCATAAGAGGCAGTATGGTATAGTGGATAGAGTCGACTTCAGAATCAGATAGATCGGAGTTCAAATCATACTCTTTCACATACTAACTTTGTGATGCCTGAATAATCTTTCAGTGTCTCTGGAAATTATCCAAAACAATAAAATAGTGGGAAAGTAACTGATATGCATAAGTTTAAAGAGTTTCCTCCCTGGGAGTTCACTGTACCAGTAAAAACACAACTCTGGTCAAACCATAATACCCAAAATGATGGCTGGTGTGTGTGTGTGTACATACACAAATATACATATACACACACATACACATGTAAACATAAATATTCCAAATGAAAGATACAGAAATCCCAAATATAGATGTGCATAGATGTGTGTATGTATATGTATACATATATAAAATATAAAATGAATATATATTTATATATTGTATAAATAAAATTTATATATTTTCACATATTAGCTAATTAATCTATTCTTATTATACAAACATTTTCTCAAACAGTGCCTATTAGTCTTGATTTCATCCCAATGAAAAAACAATATGCATACCACCTCACTTCTTAGTCTTCAAAACATTATCTAGATAACAATTAAAGTACATAAAAATGTATATGTCTGTGTGTACATGTATACACATACGTACAGACTAATTGCAAGAAATATTTATTGTCAAGATTTATTTCTTTCTGGAACTATTTCATAAACCCAATGGAAAGAAATTATATCAGAAAGTACCTATAATTTATACTAATGATAGACAACTTTGAGATTTTTATCTTAAAGATTGTAGAGTCAAATTTCTGAAATTACTGTCCAACAAGTTATTGACCTGTGCATGCTCCATATCGGTGAGAAGGGAAAAAAACGTTCAAATAGAAATTTTCTAATGGTTTGGACCGTAGCAACCTTAACATTTCTTTTCTTCCAATGTGACTCACTGTACAAAGGACCCATCTGCTGGCAGTTCCAACATTCCTCTGGAGACACAGAAACAGGGTATTTGCTGCAGAGGGATCCTATTTGTGAAATCACTTATTCTCCTTCTATATCCCCCTTTCCCCTCCCCCAGTAATTGGAGAGTCATCATCTGCTGACTTTTGGGGCACAGTAGATGATATATCTTTCCAAGTTATAATTTTATTGGCATTAACATATGCTGATCCCTCCTGGTACTCTTTCAAACGTTTGAATGTTATTTTTGTGCTCATTCCCTGCGGTTGCTGTATCATGAAGGAACACTTTTACAATTCTAACCAATAAACAAACAACACATAATTTGCAACTGTCAGTGGAGAAGCCATATCCAAGGTATCAAATTATTTGCTTCTATTCTAATGTGAAAATGTGGCAATTAAAAATTTAAAGGACATATGGCACCAAATAGAAATTTGACTTGAATAGAGAAATGAATATGACCTCAGCTTAGCATGGGGAGATGACTTAAGAATGGAGAGTTATACCGCATTAGTCAATGACTGTCTTTTTCGTAGGATACTGTAGTCTCCAAAAATTCAATATAATGATTTTTGTAGTATTTTACTACACATCTAAAAGAAATAATAGCTGTAATCTCTGAACGAAAAAGACAAAAAGAGAAGGAAAAGGTTTAGATAAATATTTGCCCTTCCTTGGAAACCTTAACCAAATCAATCATTTCCAGAGGGAAGAGAGAAGCAAACTCAAAATTCCCTAAAAATGATCATCTTAATCTAACACATACTAAACATGCTCCATGATTTATTAAAGCAAAATCGTGTTTTTAGCTTCATCACATATCTGTAAATACCCATCCAATTGGTAAGAGATTGACATAACAATCCACATAGGAAAAGACAACATATGAAAAACGCCAACTATCCAAACCTTTCGGCGAAGCTAGGTGGTGCAGTGGACAGAGCACTGGATCTTAAGTAGAAAGACCTGAGTTCAAATTCAGCCTCAAAAACTTACTAGTTGTGTGACCCTTGGGCAACTCACTTAATGCCTATTTGCCTCAGTTTCTTATCTGTTTTAAAACGGGGACACACTGGAGAAGGACATCGAAAACTACTCCAGTAACTTTGCCAAGAAAACCCTATGCACAAGCCCATGGGATCACAAAGAGTTAGGCACAACTGAACAACAAATCCAGACCTTTCAGAAAAGAAGGCAAGCTGGTACAATGGAAGGAGCTTTGGATATGGAGTTTGGGGACTTGGGTGCAAGCCTTGACTTTGCCTCTCATTGTCTGTATAACTTTAGACAAGTCGCTTCATCTCAGTTTGCTCATCTGCAAAATTATCTCTAGGGTCCCTGCAGATCAGGAGGGAAGGAAGGAGGGAAGGAAGGAAGGAAAAAAGGAAGGAAGAATTTGTTCTTCATTTACTATGTGTCCAGCACTATGTTAAGGTGCTAGGGATACAAATTCAAGCCAAAGGGGGGAAAAAAACAGTCCCTTTCCTGAAGGAACTCGCATTTTAATAGAGGAAGACAACATACAAAAGAGAGCTGAAAAGAGAGGAGGGGAGGGGAATGAAGGTACCCCTTGAGGATAGAGTTTTGAAGTCCAGATAGGACTGAATTGAAAGAGGAATGAAGGCCATCCTGGGCTTCTTCCTCAAAATGGAGGCACCAGTAGGAACTTACTGTGATTCTGTTAGCTAATGAGCTTCTCCCTTACCCATGTGCTGAATATAGAAAAGAACATATGGCAGAGAAATTATCATAATAACTAAGTCCATATATCAAGAATTTTTAAATAATAAAGAAAAACAGGATTTTCATTGCTTTGTGCTTTTCAACAGACTCAATTTTTAATATTGTTTTTTAAAAACAAGTAGGATTTCATGTGTGATAATTTATTTCAAATATAATATATTCAGGCAATCAAATGTTAAGTTTGCTGCACAATCCTAACAACATGGCACATTTCAAAAAGCATATAGAGTGTGACCCCTAGAGTCTTGGAAAATAATTGTGATAATGTTTTATTAGTTATCAAGAATCTTTCCTCTTCTTTAGTTCTGTATCTGTTTAAGAATGGTTAGAAAGAAGCCTTAGATTCTAACTTCATACACAATTTTTTTTTGGAGGGGGAAGGGGTCTAGGCAATGGGGTTAAGTGACTTGCCCAGGGTCACACAGTTAGTGTTAAGTATCTGAGGCTGGATTTGAACTCAGGTCGTCTTGATTCCAGGGCCAGTGTTCTATCTGCTGCCTCACCTAGTGGCCCTGATGATTTTAAATAAATGACTTAATATATCAATTTGAAAACTACATTCTGGACCCACCCAGCTGCTTGCTTATCTGCAATACTTGTTTAAAATAGATGGACTGATAGATAACCTCCATGAGCTCCTCATCCAAATTCATGTTATGATTTGGAAACATTTTTCTCCAATTGTCATTCTTTTCATTTGTGAATTGCTACAAGCCTGATAGCCTGTGGGAACTTAGATTTCATTCGGGAGGCCGGATGGAATTCTGCAGTATTCAGTGCAATTAACACACTGGCATTTGGAGAAATATCTGGAGAACCTCCCTCTTTATAACAAATCCCTCTTCTATTTTAACTTTACACAGGATGTCCTCTGTCTTTACATCTCATTTGATACTGACCCTCAGAGGGTGGCTGAAGTTACCTCTCTTCAAGGAATCTTGTATGAACTTCACAGATTTAAACAGAAGAGTGAACTAGATCACATTTGGGAAATAATGACTGGTTCCTAACACAAAAGTCCATTAACAAAGGCGGAAAGGGGGGAGGGGACAGGAATTGTCTCTGGTTGATTCTATAATGGTTGTGAATCATGAAACACTATGATCTCAGAAGGATCAATATTTTAAGTCATCAAAGGGCAATGTAAAGCCCTATAAAGTGTTTGAATCATCTATAACATAGTATCAACAAAAACTTACATTGGAATCTGGTATAAAAGATTTCATCAATAATAATGGTTAACGGGGCAGCTAGGTGGCGCAGTGGATACAGCCCTGAAGTCAGGAGGACCTGAGTTAATATCCAGACTCAGACCAAACACTTGACCCTTACTAACTGTGTGACCCTGGGCAAGTCACTTAACCCCAACTGCCTAAAAAATAACTAAGTAACTAAATATAAGTGGATAAATAAATAAAATAAAAATGATAGTTAACAATCAGCAATTACAGCACTTTAAGGTTTACAAAGTGTATTTTTTTAAATTACCCCATTTGACCATCACAACATCCCTGTCAAGTAAGTACTACAAGTACTATTACCTCTATTTTACAGATGAGAAAACTGAGTGAGGCGCATTGAACTTAAACGTCTTGCTAGTTTAATGGAAAGTGGACTGTATTTAGAGTCAGAAAGTCTATTATAGTGCAGTGGCTAGAACGCTGAGCCCAGAGCAGGATGACCTGGGTTCAAATTCCACCTCAGACACTTATTAGAAGTATAACTGTGGGCAAGTCTGCCTCAGTTTCCTCAACTATAAAATTGGGACAATAATAGCACCTAATTCACAGGGTTGTTTTGAGGATCAAATGGGATCTTTGTAAAGCACTTAGCCTGGTACCTGGCACATAGTAGGTGCTTAATAAATTCTTGTTCCTTTCTTGATTCTATCATAGATTAGTTGTGTGATCTGGGGAAAGTCACTTCTCTCTGGGCCTCAGTTTCACACCTGAAATATGAAAGGACTGGACAAGATCATCTCCAAGGTTCTTATAATCACTCAGCTAAGTGTCACAAGGCAGGATTCAAACCTACATCTAACCAGTTTCCAAGTGTAGGACATTTTCCATCATACCACACTGCTTTCCTAAGGATACATATGATCAAAAAAGCAAATGGACCAGTTATGTCACTAGAGCTGAGTTAACTGGCTATCTCGATGCTGAACTGATATCTTTGAAATATTAAAAGACTCAAAAGAGAGGCTCTGCCCAGTTGGACTCCTTTTGGAGGATTTATAGAAAAACAGGCACATTCTTGCAATGAAAAAGTTTAGATAGACTGTAAGCAACATTGCAGTAGTGGAATATCAATGATATCCCTGATTGAAAGATGTACAGATGACTGCTACGTTCTGGGTATAATTTTTTAATTGTTTTTGGACCAAACGTAAATTTATTGGTGTAAAGAATTTCCATTTAGGAAACTCTCTCTACCAACACAGATCCACAGCTACTCTGCAACTTAGAGTCTTATAAGAGTCTAACTGAAAAATTAAGTGACTTACCCAGGGTCATACAGTCAGTATGTGTCAGAGGCCAGGTCTTCCTGGCTCTTAGACCAGCTCTCTATTTACTACGCCATAATGACTTTTTATTTTAGAAGACTATATTCTTTAAATGGAGCTTGGGCCTCCAAAGAGTGTCCATCCTGGTCAGATGCCAAGTTGGGGCAGCAAAAAACACATGGGTCTTGCAGTTAGGTGAGCAATTATAAAGAAGAAAGTGTGTGTGTGTGTGTGTGTGTGTGTGTATCTCAGAACAGTGGCAAGGCAGCAAGATTGACACTGTGGAACATCCTTTTAATTAGAAATGGACACACAGGAAAGTAACACTGTCAAACATAAACACATATATAGATAGCCATATGTGGAGGAACCGTTTAGAACTTGTCCTAATTATTGATTTCAAACCCAATTCTCTTTCTACTACAATACATTGCACACTGATTCCATCTTTTGTTTTCTAAATTTGGCTTTAAGGGGAATTTTTAACTTTATCACCTATCATAAAATGATTTCTATATTTAAATGCTTTCTACCTTGCACCCAGCTACCCAATATGACACATCTGCCTATTCTAGGGTTTCAGAAATTTTGCATCTAAAAGGCCCTTGCTGCTAGCTTATAACTCTCCTCATCTGCTAGCATTAGTCACCTTCATAAAAGGATCTTAAATGTGATATTCTAATTTCATGAAAAGTACCTTTGCCTGCATCCAAGATTGCTGTATTTTTGCCCTTCCAAATCAGAGACCCAAAAAAAAAGACAGGACAATGCGACTCTAGGTCTACATAAAAAGCCATGATGAAAATCAAGAAAAAGTTTCCTGGGCAATCATAATAATAATCAAGTTAAATCAAGTTGACAAGCATTTATCAAGCACCTACCACATGCCAGGCACTGTGCTGAGTACTGGGGAGACAAAGAAACGCTGCTTAAAAAAAAAAAAAAGACTCCAAAAAACAGTCCCTGAATTCAAGAAGCTCACAGACTAATAAGGGAGATAATACACAAAGAACTATATACAAACAGGATATGGACAGAATAAATAATAATAACAATAGCTAACTTTTTTATGACACTTTAAGGTTTACAAAATACTTTTCTTAAACAGCTAGTTAGGGAGGTATTGGATGAATGAATGAATGAATAAATGAATGAAGAAAAAAGAAAAGCAATGATAAAGGGCTTACTATGTGCTAAGCATTGTGCTCAGTCAAAAGAAAAAAAAAGACAGTCGCTGATTTCAAGGTATAATTATTCTTCTAATTGAGAAAGACATCCCATGTAGAGGAATGCGAGTTAGTATTATACCCATTTTACAGATGATGCAACTGAGGTTTCAAGAAGTTGAGTAATTTACCAAGAATCATGCAGCTAGTCACAAATGTGGATGTCCTGTCTGCCAGGACCTAACTCTTTACCCTATGTCACAGGTGCCTCTTCTGTACCATCTCTTACCTGCTTCACGAACACCTAATTTACATTGAAAGGCTGCCATTTTACAGATTGGTTGCTGGCAGGGACCCACTTTTTAAAGGGCTTTGTATTATTTTCTTTTTGCTGTTGATACTCTGAAACACACCAACTGAAAAATTCTATGACGGTGTTATATAGTATTTGCCTGATAATCTTATGGCATTTTGATTTTAAAATACAATTTCCGAAGTGGATTTACTAATTATGTTATCCTTATGATGTGATAATATTAAAATTAGCTCACACTCCCTAAGGATTCACAGGCTGGCAGTAGCAGGATGGCCCAGAGGCTTGTTGAGTGGTTAAACGGATAATGAAGAGATAACTACTACACCCTGGAAAACAGACTTAATTATTTATTACATGTGCCCAAAAATTCTAAGACTGGAACATTTAGAATGTATCTCAATATTCAAAATATTATGGATCCCAGGCCTTCACTAACTCAGCTCCAATTCTTCCACTCCTTAGTTGATGGAATGATAGGTTGCTCTGGCCAAAAAATAATCAATCACCAACATTCTAGGATGAGCTGCTTTTCCAAGCTCAGCTAGTCCATCAGGCTTTTCCAAATTGAAAGAACTTTCTAGAGCTTATTCTCCACTAGTATGACCAAAAAGAAACCAGGCCTATTCAAATTCACTTCTAAAATAACCTCTAACGTTCATTGTTCAGACCCTCATCTCCTCTTGCCAGGCCTATTGTAACAGCCTCCTAATTGTTCTTCCTGCCCCAAATCTGTCCCCACTCCACTCCATCATTCACTCGACTGCCAAAATGAGTTTCCTAAAGCATAAATTTGACTACACTCCTACTCTTCTACTCAGTCAATTTCAATGATTCCCTAATACCTCCAATACCAAATGTATTAATCCATCTGTTTGACATTTAAGACTATTTACAACCAGCTCCTTCCTACTTCTCAAATCTCTTTCTCGGTCTCAATCCATGCACTGTACAATCAGTCACAATGCCTATTTGCCGTTCCTCATATGCTCCATCTTTCTTCTCTCTACTCCTCCATATTGGTTCTCTCTCCTGCACGGAATGCTTCCCATCCTCACATCAGCCTCCTTAAGCCCCTGACTTCCTTCAAGAAGCACCTGGAGCACCACCTTCTGCAGGAGACCTACGCTGGTACCTCAGTTGCCATTGTCTTCCCATCCAAGGTTACCTTGTGTCTGCTTTGGATGTGTCTTTTATTTTTTTTTGGTTTGGTTTTTTTAGGCAATTGGGGTTAAGTGACTTGCTCAGGGTCACACAGCTAGTAAGTGTCACATGTTTGGTCTCAGACCGGATTTGAACTCAGGTCTTCCTGACAGGGCCGGTGCTCTATCCACTGCTCCACCTAGCTGCCCCCGTATGTGTCTTTTATAATACTTGCTTGTGTGCATACTGTTCCCCTAAGAGAATGAATTCTAAGCACCATAAAAGCAGGTACTATCTAATTTTTGTCTTTGTATCTCTATCACCGCCCACAGCAGGTAACACATAACAGGCACCTAAAAATGCCTGTTGATTGATTGGATGATTGTGACATTCCCTTGCAAGCCGATGTTCATAGCATGTAGAGTAATATATAATTGTATAACTAAATGGAAAATTTGGAAAGGATTATAGTAAGTAGAAGTAGATGTAATGAGAATGTAAGGAAAAGTAATGAGAACATGTTTGCTTCATTATCATTCCTTCTTTTTATTCTCTCACCTGGATTATTAAGGGCAGGGATAGAAAAATCAATGATATAACAAGGACATGAAGGTATTTAGAAGTAACTTTAAAGGGGGCAGCTAGGTGGTGCAGTGGATAGAGCACCAGCCCTGAAGTCAGGATGGACCTGAGTTCAAATCTGGCCTTGGACCAAACACTTGACACTTACTAGCTGTGTGACCCCCGGGCAAGTCACTTAACCCCAATTGCCTAACAAAACAAAACAAAAAAAAAGAAGTAACTTTCAAAATCTCCAGCTGTTATTTTTTTTTATTTAAATGTTACTTTTAACATTTTAGATATACATGCACATAATTTGCTGATTTGATTGGCAGGTTGAAATGACAGTTGTCCCAAATCAGTTACTGAATGACTTATAGAGTTAAAAATCAACTAACCAAGTAATGATCAGTGAACACTTAGCATGTACAAGGGGTGGAAGGAGAGAAGAGATTCCTATTCATTGAAAAAGATTAAATTAAATTTAAGGAAAAAAAACACTGTGTATCACACACTATGCTTTTGTTGTTGTTGAGTCGTTTTTTCAGTAGTACCCAACTCTTTGTGAACCCATTTGGAGTTTTCTTGGCAAAGATACTGGAGCATTTTGCCATTTCCTTCTGCAGCTCACTTTACAGATGAGGAAACTGAGGCAAACAGAGTTAAATGACTTGCCCAGGATCACACAGCTAGTAAATGTCTGAGACCAGATTTGAAGTCAGGAAGGTGAGTCTTCCTGACTCCAGGCCCAGATGTCTATCCCCTGCCCTACCTAGTTAGTTCTATGAAAGGTTCAAAGGAAATGTGACACATAGATCCCACTTACTATGTGCTTGAGTAAACAAAATTAATATATGTGAAACTATAAGCAAATAATACATGACAGCACAAAATAAAATCTGAAATGAGCAGTAAATGCTTTGAATATGCCGTTGTTCAGAGAAGACAACTTCAAAAGGTTTTTAAGAGAAATCCCTGGAGATAGGGGATAAAAGAGTGACAAGCTAGATTAGAGGAGAGAAACCAATAAGACCTCTGAGAAGGCTGTGGCCAGGAGGGCCCTGCCTTCAGTGGCATCTGTATTAATGGAGATATCAGACATTTTGAAGAAATAAACAAGATAGAGTAACTAAGTGAATATCAGATGAAAAAAGATGTGTCAAGGTTAACTTGGAAAATGGTGGCATGTTAATTGGATGGGACGTGATAACATCAGGCAAATAAAGTCTAGAATCACTATCATCAGTCATAATTAAGGCTTTAAATGCTACTCCTACATTGCTACTACTAATGATGATGATAATAAAGCTTATACTTACATAATACTTCAAGGTTGAAAGGTACTTTATATATGTTATCTCATTTGATCCTTACAACAACCCTATGAAGTAGTAAAAGTTATTATCTACTTTTTACAGATGAGGAAACCAAGTCTAGGAAAGGTAAATTGACTTCCCTAGGTTCACATAGATAGTAAGTATGTGAGTAGGATTTGAACTCTGGTCTTCCTGACTTCCAATATAGCAGTACATCCATTGGATCCACTAGCTGTCTCTTTAAAAGAGAAAAAAAAAGTATAGTCAAGTACAACAAATCAGTACATTGTCCGTCTCTGAAAAGGTGCATCTCATTCTGGATATCTAGGTCATCTCATCCATGGGCATTAAAAAAAAAAGTCACACTTCCAACTGGGAGTTGGAAGCCCAGCTCTGCTACTTAATGATTATGGAGCCGTAACAGCTCCCTAGATTGCAATTGCAGTCTGTAATATTGTATCAATATCTGTAGAATGAGAGGGCTGAGGCAGATCGCCAGTGGGGTCCTTTCCAGCTTTATGATCCCGTCTATGGTAGTCTAAGAGACTTCTCTCTGGTTTCCAGGCTGCTTCTGCTTAGGACCTGCTCTCTACCCCTGCCTCTTCCTTCCCTTTTCTTAAAACTTCCATAGCATTTACCCATATGGTCAGTACTATTTCCAACTTAGATAGCAATAAGTAGAAAATATTAAGTGTATGGAGAGCTGAAACACTCCGAATATAGCATTACTCTGGCACATACAGATAATGTCTAGTAAATGTTTTTAATGACCCTGTTGCTGTTAAGAAACAGTGTCACCTCATTATTAGAAGTCCTAACATGGAGTCAGGAGACCTGAGTTTGAATCTTACTTTACAGCTTTAGCTGTGTGATCATGGGTGACTCATTTCAGCCATAAGAACCTCATTTCCTCAACTATAAAATGAAGATAAAAATAGTGTTTTAATCCCACTAACTCATGTGGATTGTGAAGAAAGCACTTTGAAAACATTTAAGTGCTATCTCAATGTGAATTATTATTATTAGAGGAAGGAAAATTAAACCATGAAAAATTTTACAAATAAATTATATAAAAATTCTTCCTTTCAAGCAATAAATGCTTTCCTAAAAAGTTACATTCAGGGGCAGCTAGATGGCACAGTGGACAGGGCCCCGACGCTGGATTCAGGAGGACCTGAATTCAAATCTGACCTGAGACACATAACCCTTACTAGCTGTGTGACCCTAGGCAAGTCACTTAACCCCATTGCCTGGCCAAAAAAAAAAAAGTTATAGTCAAAGCAAATGTACTAGCTTTGCTATTTAGTGGGATTCTAAAAGTCCTTTTTTTTTTAAGCCAAAAAACATCCTTCCAATTTAGTTAATGGTCTATCTTCTCAGCCAGTCACTCTCAAATTTATGGGGAGTCAAGTTGGTCCCCTAGTTAATATTTACTGCATATCAACTGTCCATGAAGCACTATACGTACAAACATACAAAGGTTAGAGAGATGACCTAAGGAAGAAGAAAAAAAAAGATGTTTTATCATCTGTAAAATGAGTAGGTTAGACCGAATGGTATCTAAGATCTCTTTCAGTTCTGAATCTATGATCCCATAACACCAACATCAAGGTTCACGTTCTTGAGCAAATGAGGAAATTAAGGAATCAAGATAAGGCTTCCAGAACAGGGTCAGGTTTAGGAATCCCTGGAACTCAGTCAGCTGGTCAACTAAACACCTACTATGTGCCAGACAGAGTGCTGAGAGCTGAGGATACAAAGAATGGCAAAAGACAGTAACTGATCTCAAGGAGCAATTGGTCTTATGGGGGAGACAAAATACAAAACAATTACAGTTACTCCTTCCACATCACAGGGGTTAGGAGGATGGCACCCCCAACAAATTGGAAAATCTACATAAATTTTTTTCACCCTCCCTTTATACCAGAAAAGAAGTCTGAATTTTTTCTTTTTCTCTTATGGAGTGTTTATAGTATTAAAAGAGAAAATATGTTGATATTATATGATACCATACACATATTTTGTGCATTTCTGAGTTTTGAAATTTTTTTCTGTGTTGTCTAACCAGATTTTATTGCATATGGGGATGATATAGTCAGGCTTATATTTCAGGAAATTCACTTTGATAGACCTAGCTTCCCCAAAGATTCAATTACATCTGGGCCACAGCCCCTCCTGAGCCATGCTTAATCATTTACAGAGTACGGCTAGAGGGTTACTGAGCGAATTACATAATCAAGATAGACATTATAAACAAAACCAGAAATGCTACGCTAACTTTGTATCATTTCTTGGTGGTATCTACACATGGAATGTCACATCTAGTACTAGTCAATGCTGCTTAAGATATAAAAAGGCTAGAGAAGGTACAGAAAAGAGTGACTTAAACAAAGATATTGTGGGGTTATACAAAGAGGAAGAAGGTGTTAGAGGAGGATAGGTAAAACAAAGATCGTTCTTGTGTCTGGGAAAATGTTGTGAGACATATGTGAGAATAAAAGAACGAAGGGAATACACAGGGCATAAATATACCAAAAGCTGACATGAGAGGTAAGTAGAGAACAAATCAAGTAGATGATAATAAACTTTGACCAGTTATTACTCCAAATTGTGACATAAGCAGAATAGCATATACATTTTGAAAAGTTAATAAAAGGGCAGAGAACCAGATCAAGCACTGGATTTGTTGTTCATCCATGTCTGACTCTTTGTGAACCCATTTGGGGTTTTCTTGGCAAAGATACTGGAGTGGTTTGTCATCTCCTTCTCCAACTCATTTTATAGATGAGGAAACTGAGGTAAACAGAGTTAAGTGACTTGCCCAGGGCCACACAGCTAGTATCTAAGGCCTCCTAGCTGCCCATTGGGTTTAACAGAAATCAAGTTAACTATCCCTAAACAAAGTATTTTGAAGATTATCCTCAGCACCTTTGCTCACAGTCAGCTGATCCATTCATTCAACGTTCATTCATTAATTATTTATCAAGTGCCTACTCCTTAACCTCAAGTAACATATTCTACTTAGGGAAATAAAAGGTACCTATATATAAACAAATACATGATGATGACAATAATTAGCATCAATAGAGTATTTTAAACCTTGCAAAGCAATTGCAGTGACAATTATGTCATCTGACCCTCACGACAACCTTAGGATTTGGGTGTTATTATTCCCATTTTACACTTAAGAAAACTGAGGCTAAATGACCTGCCCAAGTTCACATAGCTAGGAAGACTCTTAAGGCTAGACTTCAATTCCGGTCTTCTTGACCCACATCCAGTGTTCTATCCACTGAACTACCTAGCTGCCTAAATATATGTGAAGCAATTGGGGGAGGAGGAGGGATTCTGTAGAGTGGAAACTGGCAACTGGATGTGGATCGTCAGGAAATCAACGTATTTGGAAGGATTTGAAGGGCTGTTTATTTGGAAAAGGAATTATACTGGCTCCATTCTGCCCAATGATTAGAACTCAGAACTATAGGTGCAAGTTGTAAAGATACAGATTTGACTGATAAGAGAAGGAAAAAACCCTTTCAAACAGTGAGAACTGTTCAGATATGGAACAGGCTATACTGAGAGACAACATATTCCCACACATTGGAGCTCTTGAAGCACAGGCAAAAAAACAGCAAATAACCTGTTGGCAGTGGTAAAGACAAGACTCCTGCCTCCACAAAGGTTGTAGGAGATGTCTGCTGAGGTCCCCTATGAGTCTGTAATCTTTGATACAAATCTAAATTTTCATACATTGAGCTTATTTAAATTTTAAAAAACAGGGAAATGGTGAATTTTTTTCAAACTTTATTCATCGAAAACATAAATCAACAAATTTTCAGCTTTAAAGCTTTTCATTTCATAATCCTGAGTATTTCCATGGTTGTAGCACACAATGCAGCCAATTCCTGGCTGTAATTTCTATTTCTAAAACATTTTTTTCTGGTCTCCTTAGTGATGTCTCACGACATTAAATAATAATTGTCCTGGTCACTGTTAATTCAGGAGCTATTATAAGGGATGTCTACCAAAAGTAGCTAAATAGTATTTATTCGTGGAACAAAATGCCTTTTGAATGCTGGATCCCTCTTTATTTAGACCACTGGAGAGGTCTATATACACTAGATCTTACCAACAGAATTTAGAAGATACACAAAAGAGAAGTGACAACAGTCTTAAAATTCACATGTATTCATTGACCCAGAATTAAGTTTTCCATGAGGTTTGGTTAATCCCACTGGAGCTAATATTTACAGAGGTAGTGACAAAGACTGGAAGCCAAAAAGAAAGAGAAAAAAAAATCAATAAACCATAAAATTGCATATTTTTATATCACTGTCACAATATAAAAAATAGGTAGAAGATGACCAGAAATTAAGAGAAAACTTTTTTAATAGACAAGGTAACAAGTTTCTATAAAATCATTTGCAAATGGCATTGTGGGCTAGGGGGATAGGGGAACAATACAGTGAAGTCCTTTTATGCTGTCCTCAATTACCAGAGAAAGGATGAGTAAGTTTCAATCCTTTGCTGCCCTTATGTTGTGCTACTTATAGCTATATTCCTTTGCAATTAATAGGGAAGGGTAAAGGAAGGAATAAGCATTTACATAGAACCTACTATGTTCCACGTGAGGGCAGCTAGGTGACCCAGTAGATAAAGAGTGCAAGGCCTGGAGTCAGAAAGACTCATCTTCATGAGTTCAAATCTGACCTTAGAATTTTACTAGCTGTATGACCCTGGGCAAGTCACTTAACCCTGTTTGCCTCAGTTTCCTCACCTGTAAAATGAGCTGGAGAAGGAAATGGCAAACCACTCCAAACCACTCCACTATATTCACCAAGAAAACTCCAAATGGGGTCATGAAGAGTTGGACACAATTAAACAACAACAAAGATGAAGATGTTCCAGGCAATGTGCTAAGCGCATTTTTCAAAAATAAATTTTACTTCACTTGATCCTCACAACAATCTTGAGATATAGGTGCTATGATTTTTTCCATTTTATTGTTAAGGAAACTGAAGCAAAAAGAGGTTAAGTGACTTGCCCAGGATCACACAGCCAAGTCTCTAAGGCCAAAACTCAGGTCTTTCCTGACTCCAGGTTCAGCACTCTATCCATTGTGTTACCAGCTGCCTCTAACAGAACATTTATGTTCACAGGGGACTAGAAGTGCTGGGATTAAAGCCATCATCACCAATTTCACATTTTATGAAAATATCCACATTTAAGAACCCTCTCAATTTACCAAACATAACACACAGGACAAGGTCCTAGCAAAATGGACTTTAAGCATAGGTGTAACAAACTTATTCCTTGAAGTAAATGAAGGGTGGGACCTTTGCTACAAGATACACTTCCTGGCAATAGAATTTTTATGGTTTCTCAGTTCTCTGTAAATGTGGATTGCCAAGTGGCCTCCCTCCATGAGAAAGTGAACCTAATCTATTCTGAGAGACAGAATTTAACTGTTCGTGCCATATTGCACTTAGAAAGATGTGGACACACTATGTTCCCATAAATAATTTAGAAAGTGGGCAGCTATTACTAAGAATTTATTAAAGCTAAAATGTAACCGGAGACAATGATAATTTACTCGCGTCTTGGAAGGGAACACAAAGCTAATCTGTTTTATGGAAATGGTAGTGGACTCATTATACAGTGTACTACAATATGTGCTAATGTTTATGGGAAACTATTAAAACATTTAACAATCTATATCAAATTTTCTTCTCTGTCAAATTGACAAGAAAGAAGAAATGAGGTACGGTCTACAGGCTGTCCAGCCATTATTTGGCCCTTCTTTTCCTCTGACACAAAAGAAATGGAGATTTTTCACAGCGAAATATATTGTTATTTATCATTTATGGAGATTGATGGGATGATAGTCAATTTTTGCAAAACCATCTTACCTTAAATATCATTCTCTTAATTCCATGGCTGCAAAGCATAGGCAAATGCTATGTGATTAATCTCTATTCACTCACTTCATTAGACATAGTTTCAGATTAGCATTCTATTGAGAGACAATGTGCTATAGGGGAGAAAGAGCTGATGAGGAAGACCTGGGGTCAAGTTCTATATCTGATGAAGCAGCAGCAGCAGCATTTATATAGCACTTTTAGGTTCTCAAAGTGCTTTACAAATATTATCACATTTGCTCTTCACAATACTCTGTGAGCTCAGTGCTATTATCATCTCCATTTTGTACATGATAAAACTGAGGCTGAGATAGGTTAAGTGACTTGCCCAGGTCACACAGTAGGTAACTGAGGCCACATTTGAACTCAGGTCTTCCTGAATCCAGGTCCAGCACTCCATCTAACACTGGCCCGATGACTTCACTTCCCAGTGCTCCAGGCAACTATTTAATAAGTTTCAGGGAAAGTAGCCACCTGCATTGGTAGAGGAAGTTTCCCTCTCTGGGAGTTCCAAATACCAATGAAATAACAAGACCAAGAACACTACTATTTTGTAATAGAAAAGTATATTTTCCTATATCTACCTCACAGGATTGTGGGGACAATCAAATAAGATAATGTGCTACATGTAAAGTGTTTTGTCAGTTATCATTATCATCTGCATCTTCCATAAAATAGAAAACATATGAAATGAGACATTTCAAAAATTATTTTTACTCCCACACTTTATTATACCCCTATTAGATTACCCTGAACAATGAATCTGTCACCCCAAATCTATGTTAGCTTATATGTTTATCCCCCATATGTATAACAGTTACTTCCCATATAATTTAGAAAAGAAAGAAAAATCAAGAAAGCTGTTTACCCTGCTTAATTACACACACACACACACACACACACACACACACACACACACTCCTTTTTTTCTGTTCTATAACCATAAACACTACAGTGGTCATTTTCATGCTATCAATCAACTTCACAGCCGGTGACAGAGAGATCTAGATAAGAGCAAAGCAATCCTGTGATTGCAAACCACGCCTTTTTGTTATTACTAATTTATTTCATCATGGAAGACTAATTTTCTAAATGAAATAAAATGTACTTTATCTTTTTTAGGGCAAACACAGGTTAAATGAATGGACCAGCAAATAACACCCAATAGTTTGCCAGTGGGGATGAGACAGGGCAGGGGCTCAAAACACCATTCCTCCCCTTCCTTCTGGTTCTTCTCCCCAGTTCTGAGCTAAGTTTAGCCTGCAATGATTCATGGCACCTGCCCTTGAGCAGGAGAGGCTAGACCTGGGTGACGCTGAATCTTGATAGTCCTTGGATATTTATTTGAAGTTCCAAAGGAAACTTCATTTGCCAAATTATGAGATTAGGCTAAGATGGTTTCTAAGGTCCCTGACCAGCTCTAAAATCCAATGATCATATTATTGGTTCTCTTTTAATGATTTCACATATAAGCTCTCACACAAACAAGCACCATTGTTAGCTTTAATTTACCAGGCATAATTCAATTCAATTTTCAATTCCATAAACTTTTATTAAGTGCCTGCTATGGGCCAAGCACTGTGACAACACTGGGGATACCAAAGAAGGAAAAGAATTTGACTGGAAAAAAGGAAGTCAGGAATATTAGAAGACCAACCTTTTGTAAGTAATTTGCTGTACATAAGGCTCAATAAGTCATTATTTACTATTAGTGTTATACTTAGAGTCAGGAAACTGAATTCAAGTCCAGCCTTAGACACTTCCTGAGAAAGTTATCTAACCTCTTTCAACCTCAATTTACTCATCTGTAAAATGAGGATAATAATAACAATACATCAAAGGGTTGTTGTAAGGATCAGATGAGATAGCATATATATCTTGGCAATCCTTACATAAATGTTAGTTATTTTACAATTTATTAAACAGAGTAAGAGCCTCTCACAGGTTGATACCACGGGTTATAATAAACAAAGTCCCAGGTGTTTCAAAATTTGATTCCACTTCTTATCCTGGAGAGGCCACCTGGCATAGGGGATAAATTGCTAGACTTGGGGTCAGGATTACCTTGGTTCAAAACCCACCACAGACACTTGCTAGTTGTGTGATCCTAAATTAACCAATATAGTTCTCTGGACACCTCAGTATGTCATCTGAAAAATGAGAAGCTTGCACCAGATGGCTTCAACACATACTTCGTGAGGTTGTTACGAGGGTAAAATGAGATAATATTTGCAAAGTGCTTTGTAAACCTTCATAGACTATATAAATTCGAGGAGGAGGAGGAGGAGGAGGAGGAGGACAAGGAGTCCTCTAAAGTTCCTTCCAGATCTGAAATCTATGATCCTATGACCCCCTCCCTTCCCACTTCAGGGTAAATACTCAGGAAGGGGAGGAACAGAGATGGGCAGTAAATAGGGCATTTTGTCACACTTTATGATGTATAAAACTTTTAAAAGTCAGAAACATGTAAAGAAAACTATTAAAAGTGGCAGCTAAACAAATAATCTTGAGTTTTCTTTATGACCTGGATGAAATGAAAGTCTTGGTTTTTTAGTTTGGCAACTATCTTTACTAGTTTTTAATGCTTTAATGTCTAAATTTTCCTAAATTAAAAAAAGTTTGTTAAATGTGCTCAGATGTAGTTAACTATTACTTTTTAAGTATGTCATTTCAAGAGTAGTATGATTGATGGGGATGGGATCTGAACCTCTAAAAGGAAAAGACCATGCCTTTGGGATCTGGATCCCAAAAAGGAAAAGTCCAGGACTTTCCCATATGGTCAAGTCTCTGGTCCATTGCCTGAGACTATAATCTACTCAATTAGTCTTTTATTGTGGCTATACCCAATCTCCCAATTCTGTTCTGTTACCTCTGATGGCCCCTGGCCACTTGCACCCTTCATCCTATCTAGACTCCATTCTCCCTTGGCCACACCAGGTTCCTGGTGTTCTTTCACCACATACTCACCCCAGCAGCCTGGCCACTCCCATCCAGATCCTCTCTAGACCCCTCCTCACAGTCACTTCAGACTACTTGGCCACTCCTAGATCCCTCCTACAGTCTTTCTGTATGTAAGATCCATCTTAGCCATCATGCTAAGATCCTTAAAATCTAGCCAATAGTGCAGATTCACTAGGAATCTCACGCACCCCAGTCAGTGTTACCTCACAGTCACCTCAGACTACTTGGCCACTCCTAGATCCCTCTCACAGTCTTTCTGTATATAAGATCCATCTTGGCCTCAGTTAAGGGGCTGAGATTCAATCAGGCCATGGCTCAGATTCAATCTAACCTGTTTGTCAATACGAGTGTCACAAATGTTCAATTTCCTTAAGAGTCTGGCCAATATGGTGGATCTTTAATAAACCTTGTCTTTGGCTCAAAGAAGGTTTGTGTTGAATTCATTTGGGCAGGACCCATATGCCACTATTTTGGGGTCCCAGAACCCATAAACCTCAACAGGATTCTCCATTATCCCCACCTTGAACAAAAGATCAAGAGTGAAAACCAGTATTATTTTTCTATGGATTCTTAAGTACACCCTCCTCCTATCAAAAAAAGGGCAAGCAATCCAAAGACTCAGGAGCACAATTTCATCTATCTCCTTATGTATACAGTTCCTCTATTAAACCACATATAAATATATATGTGCATGTGTGTATGCATATACACTTGTATGTGCATATAAATACATAATTTAAAATGTAAATATATTTCTGTATGTCTATAATTTATATATTAATATATAGATATATAATGTCTATAATTTATATATTAATAACAATAATATAACATAATTAAAGTATATACGTATGTGTGTATATATGTACATATATACAGGTTTTGAGCCATCCTAAATATATACATATTTATATGTTTATAATTTATGTATTATATATTTTATATGTATGCATGTATGTGTGTGGGGAGGGTGTGGGTGTATACATACATACACACATATCTATCTATCTATCTATAGGATGGCTCAAAGCCTGGGATGCTTTTTGGTCAGCCACATATACACAATAAAGGCACGAATATGAGCCACAAGGTAGACAATGACCATGTCCACAAAGCTTCCATCAACTTACTCCAATTTCTTTTGCTTGGGAGATCCAAATGATGCTGGGAGTTGTAGCACTCAGGAAAACTGCAAAGCCCTAGACCTAGACAATGCTTAATGGTTTATTGGAAGACATTTTCTGAAATGATTTGAAGAGGGTTTAGACTAGCAGTCAGGGACATCTTGATGGGAGCTAAGGAGGCCTCTCTAACCCCAAATCAGACAGGCTTTGAATATAGATACTGATGCACCTAATAACAACAAGAAGTTCAAAGAAGGATGAAGTTCTTGAAGCTGTAATGAGCTGTTGTGGCTATTCTACGTTGCAGAAGGACTTCACCTTTAGAAACAAGGCTCTGGGAACACAAACATCCCTCTCTTCATTGAAAGAAAGCTGCTACAGTTTTCTAGCCTAGACTAATCACTGGGAGTTTAAGGCCTCTGTCACTCTAAGGGAACTAAAGCCTGGGCTCTAGCGGCTAAACAAATGATAGAAGAGCCCACTTCTCTTATGGGAAAGATGTAGCAATTCAACCAGATACTCTGGCAGAAGCCTATGAGAGAAGGGGGAGAGAGCAGCAAAGATGTAATACCCAGAGTATGTGTATAAGGGAGCAGAGGTTGGAAGGAGAGGTAGCCAAGACTCAACAGCCAAAGGGGAAGAGCAGGCCCCAGGTGCCCAGGTGCAAGCTAAGCAGAGGGCAGTGCCCAGCAGGAGCAGCATGATGACCTTGACAGAACACATGGGAAGCATGAGTCACCCCAGGCACATGTACACCCCACATGGGTACCACTAAATACACAGATACTGGCCACATGCTCCTTAGGTGTGAATCCCCATGCTTCCTACCTCTCTGCATCTTCTCTTCTTATAGTGGTGTATAACGTATGCTGAAGAGCATGTACCTGAAACATATGGGAATGTTCTACTGCATTTTGCTTACTGTGCTTTGAACGTATTGTATCCTCTGGCTGCCTAACAAATATAAACACAACAGCGGGGGCTCATGAACTAGGCTCTAAGTTACTCTAGACCCACAGCGTAACCGGAAACCTAGGGAGCTTTGGGGGGTATTTCTGGAAATACATTCTGCATATGTAGTAGGGTGCATTCCCAGTTGCTACCATCATACTTGTAGTACGAAATAATGATCTCAGGCACTTGGGTTTTTCTAAATTCTAGGGAAATATAATCATTGTGTTGATCATTTCAATCCCCAAGACATCATAGTGCATCCTGGAAGAGATCTGTAATTACTCAAAGGAATTTGTTCTACCATCTACACAGAAAAGACCAAATGGATGAAGAATGTGTTTATCACCCATCTGAGACGCCTGGGAATATAGATGCCCTAAAGAACTTGCTCAAAAGTATGTCTATTTGAGGTGCATAATTCAATGACAACTACGTAGGCTTAGAGTTTAAAAGGAAGAGTTATTTCCTTGTTTTCAGGAAATTGCAAAGCCCTTTTACTGGCCCCATAACAGCAAAGGTCCATCTTTTCGAAACATATTTTACTGATGTTGCTATGTGGTAGCAAGAGATGGAATAAGACTGCCTCTGAAATGAGCATCACCCAGAGAGCAATGAAAGTTGCACAGTGGGCTTGAGTAGGCTGCAACATATAACCAAAGAATAACTAAAAACAGGAGTAAAGGATGAGGTGAGGGATGACAGGTCTAGAGTCAGAGTGCTCTACTGTCCTGAGGTGTCAGGAGAAAGTGAGGCAGGCCTTCAACATGTTGGATAGACCCTCCATGGTGAACTTTGGGGAAGATATGGATGAGTGTCTATCAGGATGCAGTCTCAAATGGGTAGCAATCTGTATTATTGGAAGTAATGCACAAATCAGTCCCATTATAAATCTATTTGAGTATCTGAATACCATACAGTCATCGAACTTCCTAAAACATAGCTAGGGTTCCATTATGTAGTATACATTTGCATGACAAAACAATTTAAGAATGTCCAAATAAATTAAGCCAAAAATTAATTTAATTCAAAAGAAAAGGTTCAATATCAGCTACCCTGGCTTGTAGGAGCACATATCTAAACCTAGAAGGGGCCTCGGGCCCATCTAGTTCAACCTCTTTATTTTACAGATAAAGAAATGAAGGCCCAATGAGATGAAGTGATTTTGGGGTGGGGGGGTACCATAAAAAAAAAACCACACCATTAATTGGCTAAATTTTTATAAATAAGGCTTTAGGAAATATTTTGTACCATTCCATTCTTCCAATTTTTCCAAACTTATCCTGACCTGCTTCTATGTTTTCATTTGATAAGAATTATTAATTTTATATGCATATAAAATATTATTTCAGGGCTAGAGGCCTGCGTACATGACATTATTATACTCTGCACTCTGCTTGACCTACATAATACATGCCTGACAGGACAATGCTCTCTTTCATTGGCTGGTAAATTGTTATACCACTAAAAGACAAGGAGATATAGTTCTTGTTTTTCACAAAAAGATTTAATTAAGGTGTGATTTCAACATTGGTAATTTAACTTTTAATTATGTTATTCTGATATTAGGCTGTATATCTTGGGTCTTCAGACTAGGTAATTTCATTATTTTCATCATGGCCTTCTACCTCTTTAGAAAATAGCCTTAAATAACTAACCTTTTAAATTGATTTCTCTCTTCCTTCTTTCTCCCCACCTCCCAAATGAATAAATGAATTTAAACAGCTCTGCTCAGCACCAAAAGGCTAGATACAACCCCACAGAAAATACAGACTGCAGATTGAATCAAGGGGAAAAAAAAACATTTAAAACAACCTTTTCCTCTTTCTATCTCTGAACTTTTTTAAAAGGAAAGATATTGATATTCAATAATATGATTCCACTCTGAGGTCATTAAGAAATAATTGTTGTAATTATAATAGGAGAAGCTCTGTGAAATAATTTCAAAATTATCTTTTTCTCAAAAATTAATTAAAATCTTATTTAAAAGCTAAAATGCAAATGCCTTATGATGACCTTTTAAATATGATATGAACTTATAATTATTCTCAAATTCACATATAGGCATATTGAAACAAAGAAATTTATTTATTACTAGTTCTCAATATGACCTATCTTTTTGGCCTCCATCAAGTAAAACTAAAAATACAGCCAAGAATTCTGTGAAACTTCTTAAATGCATAGTTGTACCTTCTCTGAAAAGAGACAGCCTAATTCATGGAGACCAACTTTCTTCACTTACAAGAAATTAGTCCCATTCTCCAGAGAATCCTTCAAGTCAGAGAATCTGCTCTGTTCTGCACAGCTACGGAATGTGCATGGAAAAGGAAAGGACTTTATATCTTTATCCACTTCCAGTGATTCTTTTAGTGTCCCCCAGGGAAAGCTCAAAAATCTTCAATGACTCCCTATAGCCAACAGAACAGAGCTGAAATTTGTTAGCCTGGCATTCAAAACCCTCCATAATTTAGGTTTTCCTTTCCCAGGCTTATTTTTTCACTACTTCCTCCATAAGAACCCTCTGGGCCAACCCAACCAATCCATTCATCACCCCCTGAATACATTTTGTATTTTCCCACTTTAATGCCTTTGCTTGTCCCTGGCCCCATGTTAACCTACTGAGATATTACTACTCCTTCTGGGTCTACGGCAGCTTTTTCTTGACTACTCTAACTGGTCATACATATGAAACCTGTTCCATGTACATGAAGCCCAATAGCATTTATTGTCAGTAGCCTTCAGGTGATACATATCAATTACTTCTTGATTCTGTAATTATTTTGTAAGCTCCTCTAGGACAGGGACCCTGTCTCATTCATCTCTGTACCCTTACTTCCTCACTAGGGAAACAATGAAGTAGAGCCATATATCACACACAGAAGAAGAAACTCGATAAACATTTGATTAAGATCAAATTAAAGCTAAATGGTATTTAGCATATGCCAAAATACTTCAGACATCTTAGGAACTCAATATGTCTAGCTGCTTTGTTACCCCATGCAAGATAGATAGGCATAGTCAATTCTCTAGAGGATATCTTTATACCCACAAAGAAATAAACTCCAGGGATGATAAACTGTAGTTATGGACAGTTTTAGGGGGTTGCAGAAGATCTCACTGAGATCTTCGAGAAACCAGTAGCTAAACCTGTCCCGGCTGATGTATTCAGTCAATTAATGAGTGCTTACTACGTACCAGGCACTATGCTAAGTGATGGGGATTACAAACCCCGCCCCCCAAAAAAGGGCAAAACCATCATCCTCTCCTTCCAGGAGGTCACACTCTGAATGAGACAACATGTAAAGAAGTTAACCCTTCCACATCTCAGGAATTAGGGGCTCAGTATACTTATGATCTGGAAAATCCACAAATTTTTTTGGCCCTCCCTTTGTAAAATGTATAAAATTATGCATATTATTATACATATTTTATATATGTATGTAAAATGATTTTGGTATTCAATAAATCATTAGAGGCAGTATGACATCATGGTTCTGGGGGCCAGGAAGACTAGCTCCATCTCTTTTTTTGGGGGGGGGGCTAGGCAATGGGGTTAAGTGACTTGCCTAGGGTCACACAGCTAGTGAGTGTTATGTGTTTGAGGCCACATTTGAACTCAGGTCCTCCTGACTTCAGGGCCGGTGCTCTATCCACTGCACTACCGAGCTGCCCCTAGCCCCATCTCTTCAAACCCTATCTCTAAAATAGTCTGGCTGCATGACCCCAGGCAAGTAATTCAGCTTCTCAATTCTCTAGGTAATAATCTAAGACTATAAGGTGAGGAGAAGGTGCTTGACTCCATTGATGGAGGGAGTTGCTCACAGAGTACTTCCTACACCAATGAAACTACACGTTTGGTCCCAGTCACTTATCTAATGGACCTGTATTTCTACTACATGAGTGAGGTATCAAAAGTGAAAATTTAGTAGAGGAAACAGAGAGGATGAGTTACTACCCAAAGATCACTCAGCTAGTTGAAAGGAAGAGGTACATGAACTTAGGTCTTCTGCTTCCCAGTCCAGTGTCCTTTCCATTGTTCTTTTTCGACCGTATCTCTGATTTCATCAATATGGAAAGCTTCCAATAGGGAAAGGCACTCCCTTCACCAATGGAGATCAATAGTTTGCAACTTACAGTCCTAAAAAGTTACAGGTTATTGAGAGGTTAAGTGACTTGTCCAGGGTCACATAGTCAATCTGCCAAAGGCAAGACCCAACTCCAGATATTTTTGACTCCAAGGCTGGCTCTCTATCCACACTGCCTCTCTTTTTCCAATACTCTATAAAAGTCAATCAAGAAAATATCAGCAACTCCTGACCCATATGCCTACTTTCCCATCCCTATATGATTTTAATGAAAACAATATATATGTGTGTGTGTGTGCGTGTGTGTATATACATATACACACACGCACACACACACACATATATATACTTCCCTACACCAATGAAATCACAAGTACAGGCATCTATATCCATATTGATAAAGGTATTGATACAGAAATGCCCACATCCATGCCTCAAGGTCATTCTTGATGAAGGCATTAGCAGGGAACAATCAGGCTTTTGCAAGACATATTCCAAAGTAGCTGTACAATGGAAAGGACAATGGAGTCAAGAGCCCTGGGTTCAAATCTCACCTTTGATGCTTACTACCTATGGAATACCTCCCAGACCTATGATTCTGTGTCCATTGTCTTGGACACAATTAGCCTGGGCCTCAGTTTCCTGAACTGTAAAATAAGGGGGTTGGGTTAGAGGGCTTTTGAGGTCCCTTGCAACTCTAGATAACTCTGCTATTTTCTACATTTTTACATTTCATAAACTAGAGAAAGCTATATCTTATGTTTTTTCCATGAGATAGTTAAAGAAAATTATTAACTGTAATACAACTCCACTTAGTGGTTGCCAGACACATTTAGCTTACATGAATTTCGTGACTAACTTCATATACAATAAAGAAGTTATTAAAATGACTGCTAATGGCTGCTATGGAAATTATTATATTTAATAAAAACCCAAGACAATTTATAACTTGAAGACACATTTTCATTGTTGTCATTATTAAATTCTGCATTATTTAGAGTAACTATCTTTTAAATGCATCGGCTCTTAGGAAATTTAAAACAGTTCACATGGAAAACTCCTATCATACTACACAAATCAGAAATCAGGTTTTCATCAGAGCAATATAGTACTAATACTATGAGAAAATAATCACAGTCTAAAACTGCATGGGTTCAATATTTCCAAAAATCTGTTTTATCATAGGTGTGAATACTCCCTCTATTAATGCTGAAAGACACTCTTCAATTCCTTAGTAGACAGTTTCACAAGTCACTGTGCTAAAAACAAATTAATCACCTGCGATCTTAAATTCTGGATGTATTAGTTTTGTATTAATATCTTTCATCAATTTTGTTTTGGTACAATTTTTTATAAATTGTCAAAATAAAAGTTGAAGGAAGTGTAGGCGAGACAGAAGACTGTTTCTGAACAGAATACTAGATAGTGTAAATGATTTGAAACAGAAAAAATAAATAACAAACAAAAATCTCTCTTAAGCATACAGTTGTTATTATTTGTCCTTCATTTTTCAAGAGTACCAATGACATCACTGGTGATGTCTTTACTTGTGGGTGAACTGGATTTAAGTGTGAATTGGATTTAAGAGAGGCAGAGTTGCACAAAGTGGTCAGCTTCACTCTCTTCCAGATTCATCGAAGTCCAATGACAAGACAAACGTCAAGGCAACTGGCGATGGGCCAGGATGCAGCTGATGACCTTGACGTCTTCAGTAAGCAAACAGTAGGATGAGGTTGCAAAATGATCTTAGGCTCTTATGTGCCTACTTCTTTAGCATTTCACTCTATTGAAAGACATTCAATATTTTTAAGGCCTAAAATTTAAACACTAGGTGGAGCCCCTTTCCCAAAATCTAGAGTGGGGAAAAAAAAAGGCAGATAAAAATTTAATACAGCCTCTGCTCTTAAGATACACAGACATGTCTTCCAAAGTATTTTAAAAATTAAAAAAGGTATCTCTAAAAATTAACTCTGTAGTTTTATCCATGAGAGTACCCTCTCCATCCATACGAATTGCAGTCCTCTATTCTCATTCACTACAAAAAAGGAAAAAAAAAACACTTGTCCTAAACCTAGTGCAACCGAATAGAAAAGAATTTTCTAAGTAATCTTGAGAGCTAGCCTGGTGTAGTAGGTGGAGTAGATAGAGATTCAGGCTGAATTAGGATATCCTAGGTTCAAGTCCATCTGACACATATTGGCCGTGTGCCCATGGTCAAAGTCATATAACCGAACATCATCCCTAGCTCACTGTTGAAGATTTTAAGTTACGGATCAGTTAATTTGCATTAGAGGAGAACCCCTGCTCATAATTTTAAAGGCATCTTGGCACAGTGAAAAAGGAGCTGGCACTTAAGTCAGTGGACTGGGTTCAAATCTCACTTCTGATACTTAGCATCTGTGTGAACCTGGACAAGTTAATTAACCTCCTTGAGCCCCAGTTTCCTTCTGTCTAAAATGAGGTTTTAGAAGGACCTTTGAGGTCTCTTCTAGCTCCAGAACTACAGTCCTATGATTTCCTCACCTGGAGTTCCCTGAAAATGAAATCATCGGTCCAAAGGTAAAAAAAAAAAAAAAAAAAAAAGCTAATACAAATTCCCTTACAAACATTTCATTTATTTTGTGGCCAAATCAGTTATTTGGGAGCCTATAAAAATGTGATAACAACTATACGCCCTGTGAATTAAACATGGAGTAACGAATACTAAGATGTGGGGGCAGTTAGGTGGCACAGAGGATAGAGTTCTGGCCTTGGAGTCAGGAGGACCTGAGTTCCAATCCAGCCTCAGATACTAGTTGTCTGACCCTGGGTAGGTCACCTAACCCTATTTGCCTCAGTTTCCTCATCTTTAAAATGCACTGGAGAAGGCAATGACAGTAACTCAGCCAAGAAAACCCCAAAGGGGATCACGAGGTGTTGGGCATAACTGAAACAACTGAACAATAACAACAAATTTCTACTAGTAATAAGTGCAGAATCTTCTACACCTGTATAATTTTGAGCAAGTCTTTCAAACTCTGCGGGCCTCAATTACAACGTCCACAAAATGAGATTTCTGAACTAGACAATCTCTAAAGCGCTTTCTAGCTGTAAATCTTAGGATACTATATGAACATCTTCCAAGGCTCTGTTCTTGAAATGGCCAGTGTAGGTGAAAGAACAATGGATAAGAGGCTACTTATTACTTGTGTGTGACGTTGGCAAGGCATCTGACTTCTCTGGGTTTCAATTTCCTCATTTGTAAAACAAGGAGGGTGGAGTAGATGACCTTTGAGGCCGCCTCCAGATTTAACTCCATGGTCCTTGTTTTTACCTAGTCTAGAACAAAAGCAAGTTATAATCAGATAATACAGATAGTTGCTGGTGCTTAATTAAAAAAGGACTCATTGAACTAAACAAACCATGTAATTGGTTATAGATAACGTAACTAGCAGTTAAAAATAGGCTACCACAGCAAGTTGGGGGACTCCAGCTAAAGAAAGAGATAAGTCCTGTGAGATAATACCACCCAACTTGGCTATCACTCATTGCAGCCAGATAAAACCAACACTTTACCTTGCATAGCATTATGAAGTCTGTTCTCTCAGTGGTATTTCAGCTTGTTTTCAAATCCAACCTGCTCCAAATGCAAAGTGTAGGCAAATAGCAGAAATAACTCTTGCCCAATTCTTAAATGCTTTTGCTGACATATCCTACAGTAAAGTGTCAGATCAGTGGACAATGAAGTTGCAGTGGTGTGTGTGTTTTCAAATTTTATACAAAATTTTAGACAAGGAAAGAGGAAGATTCTGCTGACAGCCCAACTGTGTGGCAGATTAGTCAGTAACCTTTGAACAAGTACAAATCACTGACCTCACTTAACTCCTCTTCCAGAAAGTCCAAGAAACTGATTTAATCAAGGTTCAGATAAGCACAAAGATAATTTCCTCTAACCTAAGAACTTAAATCCATATATAGTCAGTGATCTAGCTGTGCTTAAATCAATTAGGAAAAACAGCATTTCTTTGTCTGCCTCCTACTTTTCAGATATAATCCGAGTTTTCTCCTCTCCCCACCATCCTAACACCATCTTGCCAAACACAGCTGAATTCTAGAAACAAAGCTAGTTCAAGTGAAGAAATACAGGCTACAGGAGGTTAAGATGGTCTCAACATATGATTTTATCCATTTGTTGTTCAGTTGCTTGTCAGTTGCATCCTGCTCTTCGTGACCCCTATTTGGAATTTTCTTGGCAAATATACTAGAGTGATTTGCCACTTTCTTCTCCAGCTCGTTTTACAGATGAGGAACCTGAGGCAAACAGGATTAAGTGACTTGCCCAGGGTCATACAGCTATTAGTAAGTGTCTGAGGCCACATTTGAACTCAGGACTATATCCATTGCACCACTTAGCCACCCTTCATCCATTTAGGCAAATCCCAGTGTGGAAACTCCTTCCATCAAAGCAGACCTGCAACTCATCTGTGATTTGTAGTTTTAGAAAGCTGCCTGAGGCCTTGAGACACTAACTTATTGGGTCTTGGTCACACATAGTTCCTTTGTTAGTACTTGAACTCAGGTGTCTTCCTGGCTCCAAGGTCAGCCTTCTGTTCATTATATCTCACTACCACTCAAGAAATGGAGATTCTTAGTTAATGATACAATTCATTGAAATCTAAGTAGTAAAAAGCACCACCTCTGGTTCAAGTTTTCAAGTAATTTATCAATTAAAAGAACTATTTTATACATTGTTAGCCACTTTTTTGGCCATTATTGGGGGGGAGGGTGGTTCTTTTACAACCTTTCCTATAAACAAACAAAAAAATAAATCACCCAAAACTTTGCTCTTCACTTCCCATGATCTCAAGGTAGCACTCAAAATGCTACAAAACCATTTTAATCTTTCACTGAGTTTTCACAAAGCCTGCTAATTCATTTTATAAATTTTAAAAAAGCAAAACAAAAAACAAAAAACCAAACGTTATACTCTTATTTCCATACCCAATGACATACTATAGTAATATAAGCAATAGATTCTGGGGAAGAAAAAAAAACAATTTGAACAATTTGAATGTAAAAATAAATCCAGTTAGAAATGTCACTATATATAAAGAAATTAAAGTATACTCTCCTTCTTACCCTTCCACAGTACAATAGCTTCTGAATCTCCACAAGAGGAAAACGGCTAATATATTTTCCAAATATTTTAAATTGCATACTTCAGAACTGCCATAAAAAGGGTTGTCATACCCTTGAGAGAAAAAAAAATATGGCATTCAAGTAATTTTAAAGATAATTTTCTTTAGCTAACAATCTATGCTCTGTCCGCCAGGAAGCCCAATATTTGATGAATCAATTGTTTTTCATTTTGCTGACTCTTGGTATTGGCCATGAGAGCAATTTCTTTCTAAACGAAGTAATGTTTAACCACTTCCTTATCACTTACACTGCCTCATAAGCATAATTTCAAACCTTAGTCATGGTGATTTTTATATGCTTAATGTTTTTTATTGCTAAATCTTTGTGAGAATCAAAAAGCCTTATTCTTCAAAACTCTTTGCTTCAGTAGTTGAAGATATGAGTGAAAACAAAAGAACTGCAGAGGCAATTCAAAGAATACAGAAGGAAGGAAAGTGCTTGGGGAGGAGGGGCGGGTATGTATAGAAAATGTTAAAAGGCAGGGTCACTTTATTTTAGCCCTCGTCTCCTTTAAAGACTAACACAGGAAGTAATTTGGGGCATTAGGTCTAGCTTCTCCAGTACAATCCTACCCCTGGCTAGTGTGGTGATAATTCTAGTTTCTGAGCCCAATGCTCTATCCATTGCACCACTTAGCTGCCCTTCATCCATTTAGGGAAATCCCAATGTGGAAACTCCTTCCATCAAAGCAGATCTGCAACTCATCTGTAATTTGTAGTTTTAGAAAGCTGCCTGAGGCTTTGAGACACTAACTTATTGGGTCTTGGTCACACACAGTTCCTGTGTGTTAGTACTTGAACCCAGGTGTCTTCCTGGCTCCAAGGTCAGTTTTCTGTTCATTATATCTCACTGCCACTCAAGAAAGCAGAACCAGGACTTAAACCCACCAAATCAAGCTACCTTCCCTAAACAATGTATAATCTGTAACTGGTCCTACTTCAAGCTGAAAATGCTTTTGTACACTCTGCTGATAGAATGTCACCACAAAACTAGCCTGAGAGAAGAGCATCATCTAGCTGAATTCTTTGGGTAGTGACAATTCAAAAAATATCATCAGCAGTGCAAGAAATATCCACATTGATGACATCACAGATCTTATTAACCCTTGAGGGAAAGTATAGTTCCTATCCAAGCACCTCCTGAATTATTTGATAGACCCCAAGGTGAGGAGACAATGCTTTGTGTGCATAAAGATTATGATTCTTGGGGCTGTGAACTGAAAGAACATTTTTGCAAAATTCAATTCAGGGGCCCCAAATGTCAATGTCTTGTTTTTTTTGGACTTCCAGTATCTATAGAAGTCAAAACTAGAAGGGGAGAAATAGGGATAATGACTTCTTTAGGATTCACACTAGCTCATAACAGAACAGGACTGCCTTCAGAGGCTGAAAGGTTAGTGATAGTGCAGATTTGAATAGAAAATATTGGCAGAACTGAATAGAGAGGCTAGTCAGCGCAGAAAATGAAAAGGAAACAGCAGCTAGAAAGAAGGTGAATGATAGACAGATTTGGGAATTCTATCTGGAACAGCTTTCAAATAGTGCAAGAACTGTTCTTTGGAGGTTGAAAAATACATGACCTATTGAGACTTACAGAGCTGAATGGGATTTACTTGCTCAGGGTGAAATTTTATCTAATTAAATTATTCATATTAAGGAATAAATCTGGGTTTAGAGACCCCTTGCTACTTTCATTTCCTCTTCTTATCCCACATTTCTTAACTTTATCATTATTTTGTTCACTTCTCTCCAATGACTGATTCTACCATAGCTCAGTCCCAGTCACTCCTACATTTACCATCACTTGAAGTTATCTTATCCTTTCCTTTTTTGGGCTTTAGAAGAACAGCAACAAATTGACCAAAGGGCCTTTTGTCCGACTACATCTAAGGCAGAGTTTAATATGATTTAGGAAGTAGAAAAGGAGCAGTAAGTGAAGCAGCCATGATAATTTATTCAACAACCATTGATAAAGTACTTCTTGCAGGCAAAACATTGTGTAGAGCGAGATAGAAACATAAAAATATGGCCTCTGACCCCATGGAGCTTGTAATCTAACAAGGTAAGATGGGACTCATTCACAAATATGCAATTACTACAGTGCAGGATAGAACATAATTAAAGTTATGAAGTGTTATGGTCAAGGAAAGAAGGATAATTTCTTACATTGAGGTTAGGAAAGAGTAAATGGGAGTAGAAAATAAGAGAGATTTCAAATCAACAGAGAAAGTGATATTTGAGCAGAGCCTTGAGATATGGGCAGGATTTCAAAAGGCAGAGGTAGAATGGGGTTACTACAAGTCTAGAAGCAAATCACAGAGGTGAGGATAGTGAATTGTAGCATAAGTATATATCATGAGATGAACCTAGAGAAAAAGGGAGGCCCTGGGTTGTAGAAGGCCTTGAATGTTAGGCGAAGAAATTGAGACTTTATTCAGTGGGCAATGGAGAGCTAAAGGTTTAAGGAAAATTATTCTTGCAGTGACAAGAATGGATAGGAATAGAAGTCTGCAAATGGGAGAATGGCTAATCAGAATGAAAAGAAGAATGTTTTAGTTTCATTTTCCTCCTATATTTCCTAACCTAGATGGTTAGAATCCACCTTATCTCAATTAAACTATATTGACAGAACAAGTTTAGCAAAAACATCAATATCTCTGGCAACCAGAGTGATATGATTCAGGGTCCCTAAGTACAATCAGTAACATATAACTCCATGCACCTTATGTTTCTGACTTTTGCCTTCTGAAAGAGAATAACTTCAGTGTAGAACACCAGTAATAACAACAATATAGAGATTAAATTAAAACATGGAGGACCCACGAACTTGAATTATTAACAGGTATTAAGAAATTCTGGGTAATTCACTGAGACAATGGAAACTAAAACAAAGCCATCTTCAAAGGAACAAACCAGAAATAGAACACAAAACGGCTGAGGATAAGACTTTGTGGGTATCAGACACAGGGGTTAGGCAGCATTCATTGATCTTCTACCATGACTCTTCTGGTTTAGTTAGCAGAAAAGTAACCTGAAGTTTTAGAATCATTGCAGAATGTACATGGTGAACCTGTGGGAAGTAGGGGAGGGGGAGGGGGAAGAGGGAGGGAAAGTAGGGAGAAATGAAAAGAGGGAAGAAGAGATAATGAACAGGACTACATGTGAATCCAGAGAAAAATAAACTTCTAAAATAGGAGGACTTTTATTCGTCAAACTGAATAACTGTAAAAATAATCCAGCAGCAAAAACAATTGGGTAGAATGGTGGTTATGTCAATTCAACTCAAGGACAACACAATAGATTAAAATGTGCACCTAAACAATTTATAGGGAATAAAATCATCTGAAAATAAGGATTTCCAAATTACTTGTACTAGAGTAGAAAATCTTACAAACACCACTACCTAATTTCATAATAGCATTCAATATAATTTTAGAATCTTTAGAAACAGATTGCAACAGCCAATGTGTGTGCTATCAGTATATGAAATTGTGCCACTTCAACCTGCTAAGAAAGGGATAGAAGAGCATGAAATATATTTAGAGGTAGAATCAAAATGAAATTGTAATTCCTAAGAAACTTCAATATATTCTGTCTTGCAGAGGGAATTTCATTTAAAGGAAGTTCAGAAGAAACCAAATCTCCCTCTCCAACCTTGTCTTTTCAACTCAGGATATATTTTATGTATCTTCCTCACCACTCCCAAAAACAAAGAAGACAAGAATACGGGATCTAAAACACTAGAAACCTGATGACTAGCCTGAATTTTGCACAGCAAGGAGTTCACCAGCAAAAGTAGACTCTGCACCTCTTCAAAAAGAAATGGTCTAAACATCAACTGAGTAGGCCTTCATGGTGAAGGACAATGAAGTGCCTCACCTAGCAGCTAGCAGAAAGCATTTTCCACTAGTAACTGGAAAGCTTTCACCTTCAAGATCCATAGTTCAGTATTTAATATAAATAAGTCAACATGCAACATATAACATGTCCAGGGGTTCATATTACAACCACATCAGCACCATGAAGAAATTAATAAATTTGTGACTGTCACAGATGATGAATGGGCAGATTTGATCTATGTGATTTATAGGAACAATTGAACAAGCCTTGGAGAATTAGAGCACAATCATTCCTTTTGAGGCTCCATGGGATAGTGGAAAATTGTTTTCTTATAAAGAACTATGATAAAAGATAGGAAAAAAAAACAATATAAATAAGAACTTTTATCATTCAAAATGATTCATCTTTGTTTCAATTTCCTTTGTCTCTACTAATACTGCAATTCAAGATTCCTTCTCTCTCTGGCACAGGAGGATGAGCTTTAACAAAAGAAACATATGGCTTCTGTACAGACACAAAGATGCTGAAGACACTTGCCCATCTAACACAAGTGCAGTGGGCCAATTTCCTTTTATCCACAAAGGGAAAGTAAAATTAAGAGCTTAAAATCCATTTTCGTACTCACCCCCAGAAGTCACATCCCAGCACCAAATGTTGATGGTATTGCATTGAATGGAGGAGTTCCATGTTCCATATTCCAAGAATCAAGAGGTACAAGGACAGGAAAAGAGGGAGGGAAAAAAAAAAGAATAACAAATTAGGAATGACTTTTTTGTCCTCTGACATCCATTTACTGAGTACCTATGTCATGACAATTCTTTCCTTTCTAGAAACTACCCCACTCACCAACAAAGCATTTAGAGATCATTTAAAAGAGTGATGCTAAAAATCAGAATAAATTGCCTCTATGAAGAAAGATCCAAAAAGAAAGAATACTTTTTTGTTCTTCTGACAGTAATAAACAACAAAAAGCATGATACATATCTGAAAGGCATCTATTACCACACAGATAACTTTAAAGGGTAGTTAGCCTATAGAAACTATATTGATCTATCAAGTTCTCATGACTCTCCTGTGAAATTATCTATTGTACGTACACACACAAACACACACACACACACACACAGAGTCTCCTTTGACAGAATGTAAACCTCTTGAGGACAAGGCCTGTTTCATTTTTGTCTTTTGTATGTATCCCCAGTGTCTAGCACAGAAGCTTGCGTGTAGTAGGTACTTGATAAACCTTTGTTGATCAATTGCTAAAAAGCAACCAGGATTGTCTTGATTGTGAAATTTAAAAATGTTAAAAAAAAAAAACTAACAACATGAATTAATTATAAAACCACTTACTCAAAACTCAAATACAATTTTTACATTTCCAAAAGTCAGCCAAAAAGATTTCAAAGTAGTTGAAATCAAACTTCTTTGAAAGAACAAACATCTACATAAGGAGACTAGTAAGTCCAAGCCAATTCAGGCGTTTCACATGTCAGAAACACCTGAGCAGAAGTAAGTTCTTTGCAGGAAGACTGGAAATGCTGTTTATTGGATTTTTGTTGGGGTGTTTGGGATTTTATTCCGGTCTTAATTTTTTTTTTTCAGATAACAATCTAAGAAAAGTTTTGAAGTGCTTGGTAATTTCCAGAATACAGTTTGTTCCAGGCTTTCAAGCCACAACAAGCTTTACATGGGGTGAGCTTTCACAACATGAAAATCACATAAAACAAGCCTTCAAGCAGGTTGCAGCTCTCCAAAATAACTGTTACTTTACAGAAGCCCATATTAGAGGTTTTCCACATGAGCAATCAACTTGGAAAAGACATTCTATATCAAAGTCACTCAAGAAGAAACAGCCAATTTTTATATCTGTTCAGGCCTTGTGGATCTCTCTGCCTTGTAGATGGACCCTATTGATTAGCCTGACTGAAAGCTGTAGTCAAGATGTTTTTGGAGCCCCTGTGCTGTCTTATAAGTACACACAAACTATATCATGCAAAAGCATAAATACAAGTATGCAGACACTAAGCCAGGAAGAAGAACTTTGTGAAATGTAACAGAATAGTAATATTCTGGTCCTATTGTATAAAGTTTGGCCCTATTAGCATTGGTGGTTAAAAACAAACTTTTTTTTTTTAATTTTTAGGCAGTTGGGATTAAGTGACTTGCCCAGGGTCACACAGCTAGTAAGTGTCAAGTGTTTGGTCTGAGGTCAAGATTTGAACTCAGGTCCTCCTGACTTTAGGGCTGGTGCTCTATCCACTTTGCCACCTAGCTGACCCCAAAAAGAAACTTTTTTAAGTGGCTAAAAAGCATACTGGATGGCTATGTCAGAAATCTCTGTGAGAAGAGAAAACATACCTATAGTCAAAAATAATCACTTGTTTTCCTTAGAATCCATGGTCTCTAAACTTATCTTCCACTTCCAAACATCTCCAAACCCATAAGAAAGAGAGAGATGATATAGATTGATATAGGTACAGATATAGACACAGATGATATAAAAATGTGGACAGATGAATACTGTTATCCCTTCCATATCATGAGCACCCCATGATCTGTAAAATTCACGTAAAATTTTTTGGCCCTCTCATCATACCAGAAAGTAAGTCTGAATTATTATAGTATTAAAATATAAAATTTGTTTATGTTATACAATAAATATATTTTATGCATTTCTGAGTTTCTAAACTTTGTCTTCTGCTGGCTTTCATGTGTCTTCTGCAACCTCCGCAAAACTCCTCAAAAATTCCCATTTAATTTCTTATGCCAACCCATGATATATTGACACCAAGATGGGGAAAGTTAAGATGTGGAAGGGAAAACTGTAGATGTATAATACAATATCTTCCCAAAATCTTTGTATAGATAATTTTTTTTAACTTTTGACTTAATTCTAATGACTTAGGCTATAGGTGTGACAGAAATAACCCATAATTTTCCCTGTTAAGTAATAGTGAATTTTCTTCTCATAGATTATATGGATATAGGTTTTTTTAGACAAAGAGTACAGTTTACCTTCTCATCTTTAGACATTTTTGGCTTGTCAGAGAAGCTAAACAATGCATTAGGTACAATTATGTAATGCTAATGTCATAAATTTTAAAACATTTGTTTCCAACATTGACCAAAAATAGATACTTTGTCAATATAGACAAAGTAAAAAACGTTGACACATATGTGTACTCCGTATGTGCCTATCTTTTATACCTAAGATACATGTAAGGATATTGGTCCATTGGGAGTTAGGAAACTACAGTGTAGCCCTACTGTACTGCCTTACTATGGCAAGAAAATGACCTTGGGTTCTTGAGGGCTCTTTCTGCAGAATTCAAGTTCTGTCATATCCTACCAAGCTGGGAAGTCTTTGAATAGGGAATAGGAATAGTCTTTGTCCAGAATATTGATTTGCTTTTGATAAATTCTGAGAGGCTCATTCCTGGGTATTGCACAGGTTGATGGATTTTTCAGCCATAGCAACTCATAGAAAGCATCTACTAACACAGAGAGGGATTATGATCTCTGTCATTAGGACACTGAAGAAATCAATGAATCCTTGAAGTAAATAGAAAATACTATAGATTCCACTAGGATTGTTGTCTCTAACTTCAGTTAAGTAAAATAAATGAGCTAATTCTTCAAATTTGTCTTCAGAGACACTTTAAAGAAGCTAAAAATTTCACTAATATATATTAATAATAGTGAAATAAATATTTCACTAATAAATAAGTGATAAAAAATTTTGCAAAAATTTCACATTTAAAGAAGCTAAAAATAAGTTTTAATGGGTTACATTAAACTGTGCTTATACAAGTTACAGAAACTCCACACTGGCGTCACTAACAGATCTATTTCAAAGTATATGACATAATCATCCGTGAAGGGACATAAAACAAAGAACACTGAACTAGGAATCAAGAAAAGAGGGTTTCAATTTCACCTTTGTTATTAATAATGTTTGTGACCTTGGACAGTTCACTTAACCTCCATTTCCTCATCCATAAAAATAGTTCAATAGCTACCTTGCCTAATTTACCTCACAGGGTTGTGGTGAGACCACTCCTTTTGTTTAAAGAGGTTATATGCATGCTTTTTGTTTTAATTAGTCATTTCCAAATGAACCTCTCCCAGCCATCTCTTCTTTCTTTCATCTGTCTCCTCACTTAATTTCCTTGATACAACATCGTCATTATTTTCTTCCTGTCTTTCTCACAGTCTTCCTCCACCTCTTCCTCCTTTATGCTTTAATCCAGACTATCCCCAAGCTTCTGTTCTTGGCTCTCTTTTCTTGCCTGTTAGTGATCTTAACCACTTTCCAGATTCCAAAATGGACTGATTATACTATAGTCACTTAGTTCCAATTGGATACAACTTTGTGTGTTATATTATACTCTATATTGACATGTAGTGTGGTTATGCAACTGTTTGTTAAAAGATGTCACCTTGAGTGAGAATAATAGCTCTATTTCAATGTATGAGTAAAAAAAAAGTTCAATCAACAAAATAGTTATACAATAGTACAGACTCTTGCCATATACACAAATTAATATATTGATAATGCATCATATGCAGGTTGAATTTAAATTCTCATCATGAGAACACCAAATTCTAAGCTATGCATATAACCTGACTTTCAGATATTTACATTTGTAACAATTAAGCAAAAAAAAATTTAGTTTCATTGTGTGAAATTGATTTTTATTCAAAACTAAAGTTATAGTTTCATTATGTTCTAAAGACTAAGAACATAAGATTGAAAAAATATGTCCATTAATTAGATAAATATGGATTCATAGATGTTTCCATGATTTTCCTCACTTATAAAATTAGGGGATTGGATTAGATGATCTCTAAGAGACTTTACAACTTTAAATCTATGATTATAAAGACCTATTCCATAATTATATAGGATGCTACACAGTTATACTTCTTTCCCATGTGGGTAGTAATAAAAGGTTAATATTCAGATTACTTGTTTTCAAGCACTGGACTCTACCACCTCTCCAGAAACCATAAAGCTACTTTTGAAGTTTAAAAAACTTCTCTCTTCTAAAAGCAAAATAACCAAACTTAACCACTGTTAAGTTGTTTTTATTATTATTTTAAAAGATGAACTTAATTGATTTGGAATTGGAAAATGCTGATAAGTGGATTTAACTGTACATCACGCTGCTTACAATATTCAAGTATGGGCATCATACTTGAGGGTCAAGTATATAATTCCATAGTACAGGATACTTTGGCAAGTAAGGGCAAACCGGAGGGTATCTGAAGGTGAGAAAATTTATAAAAGGAAGGAGGGAGGGTGCCAAAGATAAAATTTTCTAATTTCAAAATTTTGCCTATGGTTGGCTCTCCATTCCCACCCCACCCCCAAAAGAGGAAGAAACTCTCTTCCTCCTACTGTTTCATATACCTATGGCCTTCTGCTTCTAGCACCCTGATTTAAGTCTATTTATTTTTTACCAAAAGAAAGAGGCCAAAAAGTCTGAGGAAAAAGAAAATGCTCAGTATGAGTTACTTCTTTTTAATGGAGATACAACTTGACACATACTTTACATTATGTTCAGAAAAGCAATACCCAACTCTCACAATATGGTATGTACAAACATTTCTTTCTGGGGGGAATGTAAAGTCTAAAAAATTTAAAAACAAAAAGATCAGAGGTTAATAAAAAGGGAAGAATGTGTCAGCAACATTGCTCAATCAGTGTCCAAGGGGCGTAACTGAAAGCAACTTTCTTCCCTCATGTGAATGCAGTTGATAAAACTCAAGCCTTCTAAATACATAGGGGCCATGACATAAGCTTCACCAGCTTTTGGATGGAGTACAAAGTGAGGGGCAGCCTAGTACCGAGGAATGAACATTCAACCACTCTAGGGGTTAGGAAACCTAGGTTCACCTCTCAACTCTGCCTCTAACTTTCAAAGCCTGGGGAAGTCATAATCTGTATGGGACAATATCTTCATTTTTCAAATGTGGAGTTAAAACTTTTTGCCAGAATTATGGGAGGACTGATGGGGAGAAGGAGGAAAGAAAACCTGAATTCTGTCTTCAAAACATGCATTTTTGCTGATAGCTAGATGTCACTCTTCCAGTCTTAAAATCCTATTTTACTTATTTATTTTGGTGTTCAGAATATGTCAGATCTCCAAAGTAAACTGCAAGGAAAATAAAATGGCTTCACATATTATTGAAACTCAAGGCTAGCTAGCATTAACATCAACAGGATTACTAATATAGAGGGTTGCATTATAAATCTGGAGCAGGTAGCCCAGTTAGAGGTGAATTCAACGTATCTTTTGTTGTTGTTATTCCATTGTGTCTGATTCTTCATGATTCCATTTGGGGTTTTCTTGGCAAAAATACTGGAGTGGTTTGACATTTCCTTCATTTGACAGATGAGAAACTGAGGCAAATGGGATTAAGTGACTTACCCAGGGTCATACAGCTAATAAGTGTCTGAGGCAGGATTTGAACTCAGGAAGACTCATCTTCCTGACTCCAGGCCACCTAGCTGCCCTCAGCCTACCTCTACAACAGCAATATTATTTTAACTTGAGGGTAACCTCTGCAGAAATTATCATTTTTGAGAACACTCTAACTGGTAAGCAGGTTAATAAGAAGAGGCTGAAATAAAAATAAATGTACCTATAAACCAAATAATCACTCCTATTAACACAGCCATTTAGTCCTTTGAAGTTCTTTTTTTTTAAACTTTAAAACTTTAAAACATCATGTCTTTTGCTCTAATTTGAGCTCTAGGAGACACTACAAAATAGAATAGGTGCTTAGTAAATGCTTGTCTATTCCTCTCCTTTCTCCTTAAACCTCCTGCCATCTAAATGACCCTTAAAAAAAATCTAACTGTTGCTTTCTGAATTTGAAAAACATTTTTCTAAGCAGTAATTGTTAGGGTGGAGTATATTTTGATGGAGTGGGAAGCAGTAAGAGGAAGACCACATTTATTTCACATATATTCATTATTTATTTTCTTAAATAGGACACGTTGCTTAAGTGGAGGATATAACATACTGTTATGCAACTAGAACAAAATTAAGAATATTTTTTTTTAAATTGTAACTCTCACTGTCTGTCTGGCTCTGTCTCTCTGTCTCTGTCTCTGTGTGTGTCTCTCTCTCTCTTTCCTTCTCTCCCTCCACATTTTTAGTAATAGAAAGAACAGTGGAATTAGAGTCAAAAGTCCGAATTTTGACTGAGATCTCTCACTCACTAGCCATGCAATCTTAGACAAGTCAATTTTGAGACTGTTACCTCATCTGTAAAATGAGAACAGAAATAGCACAGCCTCAACTTCATGCAATGGTTTGGTTTTTTTTTTTTTTTGGCAAGGCAATTGGAGATAAGTGACTTGCCCAGAGTCACACAGCTAGTGTTATACGTCTGAGGCCAGATCTGAACTTAGGTCTTTCTGACTCCAGGGCCAGTGCTCTATCCAATGTGCCACCTAGCTGTCCCTATACAATGGCTTTTAAGACTCAAATAAGATAACATATGCAAGATGTTTTGCCAAATATAAAGAATTATATGAATATTATTAATATTATTATTATCTGAAACTGGAGATAACACCTTACTCTGCCTTACTGGGTTGTTTGAGGATCAATTGAAATGATTTCAATTACAAGTTTTGTAATTATAAAAAAAACTATACAATATTATTTATTATTATGATTATTATTAATCTTGCTAACACTGAGCTTTTGATCAGGTATTAATTTTAAGGGTTAAAATCAATTCATTTTCATTTAACAAGTGATCAGCAATTATTTTGGAGTCTATTACTTGCAGCTGCCTTTTGAAACCCTGCCTGCCACCTGTGTCAGATGGGACTGGGTTACTGTATTTGCCACATTCCAACTTGCCCTATTGGACTTTTATCCCTTTTTTGAAGCTAGTCAGATGTAACTAACACAGCCCTCTCATGTGTCAAATGTAGACTAGGAGAAAGTATTTTAAGAGATAGGCTCTGGTTTAGCCATGTAATTCCAATTGACTTTAATGGGAACCACATAGCTAAATCCTCTCACAATGCTTTGAAAAGATTACCCAGAACCTCTCTGAATCCATCCAAATCCATGGGGAAAGGGAGGAGAGAAGAGCAATAATTTGAACCTTGGTGCCATATAACACTGCTAAGCAGTGAAAGTGCTAAGCTAGCACAGAGATACAGGGTATTAACCAAGTACTATCAGTTCAGTCAATCTGGTCAGCCATCCAGAAGAAAATAAAAATTAGACTACACTCCTTTCAGTGATGTACTATAAAATGCAAACATTAAAGGTGGGAACTTCAAATTTCACTGAAGTCTATAATAATAAAAGATCTAAAAAGAAAATATGGTGGGTTTGTTTTTTAAACTCAGTGTCCTCACCATATACGAATTGAAGACACCATATTGGGGTCCTAAAGGATTGTGTCTTCAAAGACCATTCAACCCTTTCACTTTACAAATGAGATAAACAGACTTGCCTAATATCTTAAATTAAGATAGGACCCAGGTTACTTAAATTAAGGATGTACCATATTTTTAGGCAACTACAACAAAATTAAGAGCAGTTTTTAAACACAGAGAAACTGATTCTAGAAAACAATCCTGGTTTAAAACATTTTTAACAGGGGGCAGCATAGCACAATGGAGAGACAATTGAACTTGGGAGTCCAGAAGACCTACGTTTGAAATTAGCTTTCCCCCCCCCCCCCCCCCACCCTGCCGAGGGAATTGGGGTTAAGTGACTTTGCCCAGGGTCACACAATCAGTAAGTGTCAAGTGTCTAGTCTGAGACCTGATTTGATATCAGGTCCATCCTGACTCTAGAGCCAGTGCTCTATCCACTGCACCACCTAGCTGCCCACCAGAAGCCCTCCATTTGAATCCAATGTCTTGAATCTAACAAACTGTGTGGTCATCTGTGGGAACCTAAATTTCCTTATCTATAAAATGAGGCTAGGAAGAAAAACAGCAACTACTGAACAGGGTTGTTATGAAGCTCAAATGAGATAATCTGTGTAAAGTGCTTTGCAAAGTTTAAAATACTACATGAATGCCAGCTGTTATGAATTTTAACAAGCAATAATAACAAAAGCAAAATTAGAAATTTTCTAATTATATGCTGAGAAGACTAAACTGGAAGGCCAGAAGGATGCAAAGTGGGAGAATTTAAGAGCTGAGTATAGTCATAAACTATAAGTTTATAAAACAAGATATTCTAATTTTTGAGTTCATAAAACAAGATTTAATTTTTGAGTTGGTGAAAATTTGATAAGTAGGTCATATGTGCATTTTAATAGTATAACTTATTGGGGCAGCTAGATGGCACAGTGGATAGAGCACCAGCCCTGGATTCAGGAGGACCTGAATTTAAACTCAACCTCTGAAACATAATGTTTACTAGCTGTGTGACCCTGAGCAAGTCACTTAACCCCACTGCCTACCCGAAAAATAGTATAACTTATTGTTGCATTATCCAAGTCACTTTAAGTGCAGTGGATAGAACACACTGACCTAGAATCAGGAAGATCTAAGTTCAAATTCTGTCCCAGATACTTAGCTGTGAAAACCCTGGGCAAATCACTTAACTTCTGTCTGGCTCAGTTTCTTCATCTGTAAAATGGGGATAATAGCACTTACCTCTCAGATGAGTTACTTGTACTTTGCAAACCTTTCAGCATTCTAAAATTACTAGCTATTATTAATCTCTAATATTTCGTTAATAGCATCAATAGTCCAAGAATAACACAAATTGCTAATCTTATACAAAATCAATGGTACTACAATCTCACAAAATGGAACAACATACACTAATCTTGTGACAGAAATGTGTTTAACTTGGCCAAACCCAAAACCGAAACTTTCTTCAAAGGAGGTTCATGCCTTCAATTCAAACAATACATTGTAAAAGGATGAGCTCTAAAAACCTCAGCCTTCTAGCCTTCTATTTATCTGATACACTAAACCAACTCTTTACCCTGATTGTGACTGCTAGCCCCTTGATCCATCCTTGTTATCCCAGTCAATTTCCTTAACTCTGGTTTCACTGGCTTCTCTACTCCACCTTGACCTTTCTACCAGACATCCACCAATCTTTCATAAGCTACTGTCATAGACTCCCTAATTCCTTTGATTCTCTAATGTTCCCAACCTTCAAATGATCATCCCTTGTAACTTACACCATCTGATTTCTCTAACTAGCTCCCAGGATGCCGAGTATTGATGGGTCAAAATCAAGCTGACTTTCCCTGTTTTGAATTTAAACCTCAACTAGGCCCTCAAAACTGCTAGACAATCCTTCTATCCAGGCAGTTTTCTGAAGAAGAAATTAAAGCCAGCTCTAGTCATGTGAAAAAATGCTCTAAATCACTATTGATTAGAGAAATGCAAATCAAAACAACTCTGAGGTATCACATCACACGTATCAGATTGGCCAACATAACAAAACAGGAATATGATAGATGCTGGAGAAGATATGGGAAAATTGGAACACTGATGCATTGTTGGTGGAGTTTTGAAATAATCCAACCATTTTGGAGAGCAATTTGGAACTATACCCAAAGGGCTATAAAAAAGTGCATACCTGGGGCAGCTAGGTGGCACAGTGGATAGAGCTCCAGCCTAGGAGTCAGGAGGACCTGAGTTCAAATGTGGCCTCAGACACTTGACACTTACTAGCTGTGTGACCCTGGGCAAGTCACTTAACCCTGATTGCCTCACTAAAAAAGCAAAAAAAAAAAAAAGTGCATACCCTTTGACCCAGCCATAGCACATCTAGGCCTATATCCTAAAAACAGCATAACAATGGGAAAAGGACCCACATGTACAAAAATATTTATAGCAGCTCTTTTTGTGGTGGCAAAGAATTAGAAATTGAAGGAATGCCCATCAATTGGTGAATGACTGAATGAGCTGTGGTATATGAATGTAATGGAATACTATTGCCCTATAAGAAATGATGAGGGGCAACTAGGTGGCACAGTGGATAGAGTACTGGCCCTGAAGTCAGGAAGACCTAAGTTCAAATCCGGCCTCAGATCAAACACTTGACACTAGCTGTGTGACCCCAATTGCCCCCCCCCCAAAAAAAAGAGATGATGAGCAGGCAGACTTCAGAAAAACCTGGAAAGACTTGTATGGTCTGATGCTGAGTGAAGTGAGCAGAACCAAGAGAAAGTTGTAGACAATAACAGCCACATTGTGTAATGACTAATATTGATAGACTTAGCCCTTCTCAGCAATGCAAGGATCTAAGACATTTCCAAAGGTCTCATGATGGAAAATGCTATCCACATCCAAAGAAAGAACTATGGAGGTTGAATGCAGATAGAAGCATACTATTGGCTTTTTTTTTCTTGTTTTGTTTTGTTTCCTCTTTCTTATGGTTCCTTCTATTGGTTCTAAATCTTCCTTACAACATCACTAATGTGAAAATATATTTAGTAAGAATGTATATGTATAGCCTATATCAGATTGTGCACTGTCTTTGGGAGGGAGGTGGGGAAGAAGGGTGAGAGAAATTTAAAACTCAAAAGCTTATGGAAGTAATTGTTGATAAATCAAAATAAATTAATAAAAAAAAGTTAATTTTCTCCACTCCTTTTTTCCAATTCCATAAAACTGTTTTTGTCACTTAATATTTGTTCTTTCCTTTTGGGCATGAGGCTAATCAGTCCACTTGAACCCTTGATTTCATTCCTTCTCATCTCCTCTATGATCTTGTTCAAACAATTTTCCCCTCCCTCTGGTGCATTTTCAATTTCTTCCATCCATTGGCTCCCTCCTTACCTACAAACATGCTCAGATTTCCCCAGTTTTAAAACAAACAGAAAGACCTCCCAAATACCTCTTTCTGTTAGCCTTTCCGTTCTATCCACCTACTACCATATCTTCTTCCTTGTCATCACCGTCAAAAATCTTGGCAAAGATACTGGAGTGGTTTGCCATGTCCTTCTCCAAATCATTTTACCGATGATGAAACTGAGGCAGCAAACAGGGTTAAGTGACTTGTCCAGGGTCATACAGGATCTGAGGCCACATCTGAACTTAGGGCTTCCTGATTCCGGGCCCAACACTCTATCCACTATGCCACCAGTCATGCTATTTCTCTGCTCCAAAATCAAAAGTATCTCTACATTGCCTACCAAATAAAAATTGAGCTCTTTTGATTAGTATTCAAGGCCTTCCATAATATGGCACCGCTGCAACCTTCCAGTCTTGTCTCCCTTTCCTGTATTCTAGGCAAATTGAATTGCCTCCATCCCCAAACATGACCTGGCTAAAATAGCTTTGCATGCTATTTCTTAGGCCCAGATTGTCCTCCCTATTCTTGTTCATCTGTTGGATTCCTATTTATCTTATAAATTCCAACTAAAACGGCACTTCCTCCATGAAACTTTTCTTGATTGCTCTTTGCTGGTAACAACCTTTCTCCTTGGTTGCTATTTTGTTTTTAGATTCTGTAATCCTCATGGCATGTAATAGTGTGTATTATAGCTGTCTGTATTTCTGCTATATCCCCCTGTTAGATGGTAAGTTCTGTAATGGTGGGGATCACACCGTAACTAAGGAAGGCAAGACAGTATGGTGGAAAGAATATTAGATTTGGAATTAAAGGATCTGAGTTCAAATCCTGGCTTTGTAACTTACTACCTTTATGACTCTGGGCAAATTACTTGATGTCACTAGGCCTTAGTTTCTTTCTCTGCAAAAAGAGAGGTCTGGATAAGATGACCTCTAAGATCACTTCTAGCTCTGAATCTCTGATCTCATCTCATCTTCCCCAAAATTTATCATAGTACTCAGCACTTAATAAATGTTTGTTTTATTAAATTATATTTTCAAATCATGGTACCCGAACAGTCCTCATGTCTTCCATTTGTTCTTTCCTGAGCATTGTTCCATGTCTACCTATTTGATGAGAGCTATGAAGTGACTTAGTTCTCTAAATTATGAAAGCATGCAGGCTTTTGCCAAATTGGATTCATTTCTATATCAGAACTGTTGAAGCCAGTGCCATTTTAGGTGATAATTTGTTTCTCCATCTGACCAACGCATTTATTATACATGTGAGAAATGGATTGAATTTTATATCGTTAATAAAAAATAATTGATTCATTATAACAGAATCAATTTGAAATCCTTCAGGAAATGATTCCCCAAGCATTTAGGCACCAAAATTTTGTAAAGACAAGAAACTATTTAGATGGTTCAGAAGTATCATCTACATAAGTGAGTTCTTTACCCATACATGAGCTTACATTCAAAATCAAGGAGCTTTTAGAGTGGTCAGAATGACAAGTTTAGGGAAGCTAGGTGGCGAACTGAATAGAGCACAGGCCCTGGATTCAGGAGGACCTGAGTTCAAATTAGGCCTCAAGACACATAACACTTACTAGCTGTGTGACCCTGGGCAAGTTACTTAACCCCATTGCCTAGCCCAAAAAAAAAAAAAAAAAAGGATGACAAGTTTACTAATGAGTATTCTAGATCAACCAAGCCCATCAACACTGAAAAGAGGAGTTATTTCATGTAATATTTCTGGAGGGAATGAACACTTCTACAGGCTTTTTAACCTTTGGGTATTATTGTTTCACTGGTAAACAACTCTGTTCATACTCATACTACTTACCGCTATCTGAGTTAAGTTCACCACTTAATTGTGCTATTGAAAACTCAGCTTCATCCTCCCTGTCATAAATACAGACATTTCCACTAGGCAAAAAAAGTCAAGAATCATTCAAGTAATTCCTTTCAAGAAAATTTGTCAGAAAATAGTAGGGTAAGAAGCAGTTCATGAATTATCAAAAACAAAAACAACAAACCTGAACCCCTAGTTTTTTTTCAAAGCTTTCTCAGCCTTCCTATGAGAAGTTTATATTGACAGCTACAGTTACTAGTATCCTCTCTCCATGAAATTGCTTTAATTAACTTTGTATACGCACATATACATGCATGTAAATAAACCTATTTATGTGGATATATTCACATTTATACACATATATGTGTATAAATGCATACATATGTGTATAGTTGTGTTCACTTATCTATGTAAATGTGATTTCCTTACCCCAAAAATAACATAAGCTCCATGAGAGAAAGGACTATTTTGTTGTTGTTGTTATATTCTTAGTACCTTGCAAAGGTGCTTAATAAATGTAAATGAATGAATGGACTGAATTAATGAATAAATGATTGGATGAATAGAATGGAGCATAACTATTCTCACATTTGTCAGGGGAACTTTACTGACCAAATGTGGCCTACTTTTTTTTCCAAATTCCAAATCAACATGAATTTGAGGTTATACCATTCTCTCTACCAATCTTACCATTAATATAATAACCTGGAAAAAAATTTAGTGAGTACCTATTGTGGCAGCTAGATGGCTCAAAGAATAGAGCATTGGGAATGGAGTCAGGAAGACCAAAGTTCAAAATTGTCCTCAGATACTTACTAGCAGTGTGACCCTGGGCAAGTCACTTAACCTCTGTTTGCCTTAATCCACTGGAGAAGGAAATGGCAAACCACTCCAGAATCTTTGCCAAGGATCCATGATCTATGGACAGTATAGTCCATGGATCATGAAGGGTCAGATATAACTAAACAAAAACCACCCTATTATTTGCAAAACATAGTGCTAGTGGCATATAAAAAGATATCTAAGACATATACCCTCCCCTCAGGAAGCTTACAATATAGTAAGAGAGATAATACATGTAAACACATAATTATACAACATAAACAACTATAAAACTTTCCAAATATGGTTTATTTGCCATCCAAGATGAACAAAGAACTACAGGAGTTCAAAGGATGGAGAAATTACTTGTGGCTAGAGGGATCAAGAAGGCATCAATACCATAGGTGGTATTGATCTGAGCCTTGAAGTTGTAGAGAGGAGTGAGATGCTATCCCAAT
>NW_020955033.1:32447628-32499814 GCF_900497805.2 Vombatus ursinus
GTTCAGAAAACATTGAAAAGTCCAGATTGGCTGGAGTGTTGGGTATGTGTTATGGAGTAATGAGAGATAAGGTTGGAAAGGTATATTGAAGTTAGATTGTAGAGGGTTTTGGCTTCAATGATAAGGAGTCCAGATTTTAAAAAACTTAATCTGGTAGCCAAATGAAGGATTGGATGAATTAGGAGAGACGAATCAGGAAAAATTCAACAGTTTAGAAAGTGACTACTGTAGTCCTGATCTGAAGTAATAATACCCTAAACTGGGAATGGAAGAGACAGATGCATGAATGTGTAGAATTTGAGATGACTGACATTTCAAACCTGAATAACTGGGAGAATGGTAGCATCAACAACAGAAATGGGGAAATATGAAAGATCTCATCTGGGGTCTTGGGGAAGATGAATTTGGATTTAGACATGGTGAGCATGAGGTAGATATGAGGTGTGCAAATGATGATATGTAGCCAACAGTTAGAAATGCAGGACTCAGACTCAAAAGAAGGGTGAGGACTGGAGGCATAGATTTAGGAGTTGTCTATTTATCATCACTACTACTAATTTCAGAAGATTTTAAATGATCTCTTCCTTTATCTCAACATTCCCAAGATAAGTACTACCCTTATGAATTTATTTTGTCTAACTGACTTCTATGCCTTTCACCAGGCTGAAATTCCCACCCCCCACATACCAATGCTTACTGTGTTAAAGCCAATTTAATGAAATCTACAATCCACTCACCTACAGCCTTTAACCTAGTTAACTGCTCCTTTCATTATGAGACTTCCAAACTATTGTCCCTTTACATCAAATTTATTTTACATTTTCAGAAACTCCATCAGGATACTGTCCTTCAAATTACCTTTGGATTACATGATACTAGTTTTACAACATACAAGTCAGGTTCACCATTTATGCCCTGCTCTAAAGACATCATGGACATGTCAACATGAGCTAACTACTCTCAGATAAATGTTTTTACCTTCTATTTACTATCATCAAAACCAAAGAAAGTCTATATTCTCACCCTTGAAATGTGTTGATCATCTCTGATTTCTATCTTGCCCTGCTTTCCTACTTCATCACACAATAACAAATCATTTCACTCTGTTTTTGAGATCTACCCATAATTCTCCATCTTTACTGCCAAGACTTCAGTTCAATACTTTTTCCATTTCTAGCCTCTTTATAAGCTCTCCATTGGAAAACCATTTTCTCACTAACCTATTTTCTTCTATTCTGTTAACTATTTTTTTGTCCGATAAGGGTTCTTTGTGATGTATGTGTGGACGTGTATACATGTGTGTATCACTTTCTTTTTAAAATCAGATAATTGTGTAAGCATTATTTCTCACATTAGCACCATTGTAGATTATGATTATTATTATTATTGTTCTTCCAGATCAGGGAACCCAGTGATTGAATTCTATGACTGTAATTCAGTTAGAGCTAGACACCTACCTCCTTGACTCTTTTACCCCACTACTCACTCCTAACCACCTTTAAATACCACATTATTTTACTATAGTTTGACTTTTCACTGCTCCTCCCTTTCACTTTCGGAGAAAGCACAACTATATTCATGAAATTACCTGTATTGTCCAAATCCCAATCCCACCCTCATAGAAGATGGTATCCTGGGGTGGAGGTGTAGAAGGAAAATACTGAGTTTTGAAATCTGAAAACCTGAGTCTAAGACATATTTCCTATGCTTTTAGTATCCAACTTTTAAGAAGTCATTTTAGGGGCAGCTAGGTGGTACAGTGGATAGAGCACTGGCCCTGAAGTCAGGAGGACCTGAGTTTAAATCCAGCCTCAGACCAAACACTTGACACTTGCTAGCTGTGTGACCCTGAGCAAGTCACTTAACCCCAATTGCCTCACCAATAAAAAAAAAAAAATTAAAGAAGTCATTTTATTTCCCTTGGAAAGTTGGCCTGGATGATCTCTTAAAATGTCTTCCAACTCTAACATTCTAGGACACATTAAGTGCCTCCCAATTGAAATTTCTTACTAACTTCAAAATTTTAACTTATGTAGCAATAAGTCAGTAATAAGTATCTGTGCACTATTGGAATTGAAAAGGACTGTTAATTGTTGGTTTAATATTATTTCTTTAATAATCTTTTCCCATAGGCATTATCAAACATTCTCAACCCCAGGTATTAAGGAGTAGACATTTCTTTTCCCATTGAAAGAATCACATCAATCAGAATGAAAAAAAATTTTTCCCAAGTACTACATATTCTAAGAGACCCATCTGAAGTATGTTGCGTAGAAACCAAAGTTATATTAGAGGAACTTCTGCACTTGGTTTTACTCTGAGTCTAAAAAACATATATATTAGATCCAGATTGAAGAGGGGGGAGTATGGTCAGTACATCAATTCAAGCCTGAACTTTTCTGAGTTCCATTTGTGTGCATTATGAAATATAGGATCCCCAAGCCTTCTCTCCTCCCCACTCTCACCCCCAGTGAAATTCCAGATTTGGGTATTAAGAGGCTGGATAGGAATTCTTACAATGCCTATAAAGGAAAATTTAATAATCATCACTCCTCCCCCCATTCATTAACTATTCTCCCAGACTGCTTGCTTTTGATCAAACAGAATTTAGATATAAAGTAAAATTTGATTTGGAATTAGAGCTGTTTCCACTTGTATTCTTTATGTAGATTCCATCCTCCTCTGGCTGCAATAAGGTTTGGTTGGTTCCTAATCCAATGCACTTCAAAATGTATTACATGTGGGCTGTCAACCAGCCCTTCTCAATGTTAATCCATTACTCCAACACCTGGTTTCATAAAAAGAAAGTGACAAATAGAAAGCCTGGAAGCGTAGAAGGATCACATCTTGAAGACTATTGAGCTTTGCCATTTTACACGGAAACTATCGGTGTTCGTTACAGATCACAGCTTCTCACCCTCCAACCTAATCCAGTAAATCCTCCAGGTTCATTTCTTAGCTGCTTGGAATGTCCACTCCAAAATCACCTCCCTATCACCACCAGCCGCTGCAGAGCGGTCACCAGCCTGAAAGCAGCCTGGCAAGCTGACAAAAAGCTTTTCCAGTTCTCCAAAATTAAAAGATGAGGTTGGTGATGCTGTTCTCTGAGCTAGGGGAATTTCAGAAGGGAATGCTGGTTGCTGATTGCTGCTGCTGCGGTGGCTGCGACTGCAGCTACTAAGGGCTTTGGCTCATACAACCAATCAGTCCTCTCTCCCCACCCCCTCCCCAGCCCATAGATTTGCAGATCCACTCATTAACTTTAAACAAAACTCAAAATCTTTCCTTATTAATCGGCACATGCAGAATTTCTAGCTCGGACTTAGGGATGATAATGGGTGAAAGCAACTAGACTAGCCTCGTGCACCCTTGAGGGTTTCGTTTTTACTACTGCTTCCCTCTGCCTACTCATTTCTGTTGGAACTGCTGAAGGTTAAGTGCCCAGGCCAGGGAATAGGCATGGCTCAGCAGCATAGTCCATCAAGGAATCCATTAACTTAGGCAACATGACTACCCCAGTCCCTTAGCTGCAGGGCAACCACTAGGTTCATCTTCCGTAAAAAGCAAGTCCCAAAGCAGGGAAAGATCTTCATTCTGGGAAAGGAACCGCGCCCCCCCTCCCCAGCCCCCTTTGGGCTTTTTAAATGTATATTGCTGTTCGTTGGGGGGGGGGCAGAGAGATGTATTTCATTAACCTTCATCACTGGCCATTTCAACGCTAACTATGAGGCAGTTAAACCTTATCTTTAAGAATAAGATCTTATATTTAAAAAAAAAATTCCTTGGTTCTCCTCCACCACTCCCTTTCCCCACCCCCCGCCAATTTATTTTTAACCAGAATAATGCTTTTGCTTAAGGAATATAGAAGAGGAAAAAAAAAGGTAAGAGGAGACTCAGGATTGGAGCTTCTAGGAATGACAAGATGATGGCCACACGCTACGATGAGTGGCAGAGTCCTAGAGATCTCAGCAGACAGAACGAATGGGCTCGTTGTGCCTTCATTTACCCAAGAAAACACACACACACTCGCACGCACACATACTCGCACGCACACACACTCGCACGCGCACACACGCACACGCACACATGGGAGCGCAACTCTCCACATACCCTGAGCTTGGGTGCTCAGGGTGGATGACTAGTACTATCTTTAAGCAAGGACTGAATGGTTAAGGGTGAAAAAAGGTTCAGATCTAGGACTAGAATCCCGCCTCTTCCTATATCTCAAACCAAGGTTAAAAAAATTTTAAAACGTAGTAAGCCGCCCCCCCCCCCCGCCAACGCGCCATAATTCCACCCCAACCGTGCCGAGCTCCCAGCCCAACAAGGTCTGGAATCTGAGATTCGGTTCCATTGACATCCAGTTTAGGCTACAAGGGGCGCTCGCCTGCATTTCCATCGCACCCCTCGCTGCGGCACAGCTCCAGGCGGCCGAGAAGTATGGTACCTTTCCTCTAAAATATAAACTACATGCCGGCTGCATGAGAGCTGACTCCCCAGAGCCCCGCTGAACTCTATGGGGAGGCGCTGAAACTGCAGAAAGGGAAAGGATAAGGGAGAGAAGAGAGAGCTAGCAAGCTAAGCCACTTTAAGTGTTTGCAAATCAACATGGCATAATGTAAATTAAAAACAAAACACAACACAGACGCAGCCGGAAGGGAGGATGGGAAACACCGGGAGGAAGAGAAGTTGCCGAGTGCCAAGAGCCAAAAGACAGCACCTTCAAGGGCTCCTCCTTTAGGGATATTAAATATTTCTACACTTTGGCTGCTCACGGGCGCACATCCTCTTGGCCATGGAGGAGCCAGCCATGCTGGGCTACATGCTGCGGCTGTCTTTAAAGGCGTGCAAAGCGAGGAGCCCGTCCACCTTAAAAAAAAAATCTCCCGGCCACCTTAAACAGCACCTCTATTTCTGTCCATTTCCTCCACATGGACGCCCAGGAGTCCCGAGCATTCTGCTCCCTGGAGCTGGTTAAGTGGCAGCCAGACTCGGCGCCTCTAGCCCTGGTCAATCACCCTTTCCCCCATTGACCTCAAGCCAAGGACAGGCGTGGGAGCGGGGGTCCCTCCAGCCTAGCCAGCTCTGGGTTAGAACTAGGAACCAGGAGGTCAGCATGGGGTGCAGAAATGCCTCACCTGAGTTAAGAAGGCTCCTTCTTCCTCCGTCGCCTCCTGGAGACTGCTTCCTCCCACTAAATTCAACCTTCCTCAATGGAAAAAGTAGCGCAGGGTAGATAGGTAGTTCTGCTCACAGGTCCTGAGGAAACAGATCTCTTTCTCTTTTTGTACTTTCCCGGTCTTGATCTCCGAGTGTTCAGCTAGGATGGACTTGCGGAAGGCTCCGGGAGGGACCCAGGAGACCAGGGGCTTCCGCAGCAGCTGCGGCGGCGGTAGCAGCGGCACCTCTTAGTGCCCACCTGCAGCGCGCACGGTCCTGGGAGAGTCTGACAGCCCGCGCGGCTCAGCCTCGGCTCCGCCGGCTCCGCCCACGGCTCACCCACAGTGCCTCCCAGTTGGCTGCCCCCATCATTCCAGGCGTTCCCTCATTTGGGGGCCTCCCCTTCCCTCTCTCAGCTTCTCCCTACTTCTGTGCAGTGTGCAGCAGAAGTGCTGTTCTTTCTCACTGCCTCGTCAGGGTTTAAATCAGGCGGGATCTCAGAGCTGGCACATTTGAGAGGAAAGAGAATCCAGCGTCCGCTGTATTTTTTTTTTTTTTTTTTTTTTGGCGGGGTGAAGGTAGTGGGGGGTGGGGATGGGCAAAAGGGGCGGAGGAGGAGGGAAATGCACAGAAAATATACTCTTAAGATTTTTTAGCTAAGTGCCTGCAGCCCCTTAAAAGTGTCACAGCAGCCAAGATTTGAGTGAACTGCCATGCACGCAATTTTTAATTTCCATTTTAAAAGAAGGAAGGAGAAAGATGACTGTGGGAGAAAAGAGGAGGGAGGAGGGAAGGAACAGCAGCTTTCCCCAATTTACAAGTCATGCCTTTGTTGGCTTAAAATACAACTCTAAGATGGGATTCGGGGGGTCGGGGGAGGTAGGAGGGAAGGGTGAGGGGGTGGGGGAGGGAGAAGCTCTAAGAGATTTGTGAGACCGGCGTTGTATGTGGAATGAAGAGAACTGGATTTGAATTCCGGCTGGGTTTTTTCTTTAGCTATGACCTTGGACTAATCATTTAACTCTTCTAGGCCTAAGTTTCCTTAGATCATTTAAGTTAAAGCTGAAAGGGACCTTAAGGATACTGCTGTTCAACTCAATTTACAGACGAGGAAACTGAGGCCTTTGGGGAGGCTTTTTTTTATTTTTTAAGAGTCTGCATGAACTTAAACTTAACAAGGAAAGGAAGGCAAATTTCCCCATTCACTCCCTCATCCAAGGTCATGAAGGTAGCGAGTGGAAGAACTGGAATTGAGGGATTAGAAGACTTTCTGAGGTCGAACGTTCCACTATACCCACGCTGCCAACTCACTCCCTGTGTACAAGGAGGAAGCCATAGAAAAGCATTGCCAAGGGCCCTTCCAACTCTCAATTCTACGATCCCTTTATCTTTTTCTAGGGCAGCATTATTGCTTTGGGGAAGCATCAGGTATCAGCACTCAGTTAAAAGGTGCTGAGCATTGCACTTAAAATCGCTACTTTTAGACTGGGAATAGGACGAAGAGCTGACTCTCATTTATAGTTAACTTCAAAGCTAAAGACTTGTAGTGAGGGGAAAACAAGTACTCTAGCCTAGCTAGAGCTTTTTAAATAGCACCCATAGCACCTTCTTGCACATTTGACATACACAAGTATGTCTTAGTACAAACCCTTGTACCAAATCTTTGTACCAAAAACCCAGTAGAAGAAAACATGGGGTTCCTGCCAAAATTGGAAAGCAAGCCAGTTTAATTGAGAGGAGCTGCTTGCAAAATGAAGGGGCCATCAGGCAGGATGGATACAGGGCAGTTCTCTGGGATCTCAGATGGAATCTTCCTAAACCGATAAAGTGTGGGTGGGTTTTGGTTTGTTTGTTTGTTTGTTTTTATAGGGCTTTTATCTGGGTCTAGTAGGGCCAGGCATTGAGGGAAGAAGGGAGCAAGGAATCTGGCCCTGGAGACTGGTGCTGATTCATGTTGCTGGAAAGACTCCTGAAGAATATGGGGGCTAGCTGATATTTAAACTTCCTAATGAGAGGGAAAGGGGCTTTCCACAGCTAATGTTGGTCTTACTCTAGCAGGATGATTCAGCTTTCCTGTCAGGAGATTTTGAGTATCCCAGGGGCTTTTACTGAGTGGAGGAGGCTACTGGGGTCATTACAATATACATATGTATGCATGAAAGTATGTATGTATTTATACATGCTTGTCAGCTTAAGCAAACCAAGAGACATTTCTTAGTGACTTTCCAAACACCCCCACTCAACCTCCCCAATTAAAATACTTGGGAAGAAAATTTATGGATTTCTTATTCCACTGATTTAAAACATCCAATATCCTTTTCCCACAGTAATTCTGATGAGCTCCCTTGTTGAGGGTTTCTGTTAAATTGAAGAAAAAAAAAATAAAAGGAGATGCTTTGGGAAGTCACCCGAATTCCCAGAAACTTCCCAGTTTCAGGTGCTCTGAAGTGAAATACCAGCTATTTCCAGGCATCTCTTTGTTTATTAACATGATAAAAATCAACTGTGCAACCAAGCACATTTTATAGGCCATTATGGAAGTGCCCACAATTTGAGCCTGCAGGTATAGCATATGTAAGCGAGCTAGAAACATCATTAACATCACTAAGAATGACTAGGCAGTATGTTAAGCAAGCTCAAGCTAAACTCCATGTCCCAGCATCCTTCTAGCTTCTATATAGAGAAGGCAGGAAACAGGCAGTTCCTAACAGTCTGGCACAGAAGTGAGGAAGGCTGTAGGCTTAAAAGGGAATCAGTTGTATGCACTTCAGATACAAATCAGGTGCAGTTGGCATATGGCATACCTTTGTAGCTGTTAAGTAGCCTGGAATATTGCTTTGTAGCCACAGTCCTTAGCATTTTTAGACATTGAGAAGAGCAGGTGCTATCTGGCCTCCTTTGACAAAGGATCCTTCTTTGCCAGGAGTTTCCTATACCTGTGAAATCACAGGTCTGGTCCCACTGCCCTCCCCTGCCCTGCCCCCACTGCTTTAGTTTGCATTGTTTGTTTTTTTTTAATTCCTTTTGTACAATAGTAGCCAATCCTTTTCTTTGTCTAGTGGCTTCCTTCTCCTTCCTCCCAATGGATTCTTCCTCATCTTTCCTCTTGAAACTTTAAAGCAAATTAGTCTCTTTTAAGCACTCTACCTTCCAGTCAAACTGACCTACTCGATGTTCCCTGTACTTCTCTCACCTCCTGGCTTTGCATCAGCTTTTCCCCATGCCTGAAATTCTCTCTTTCCTCATCCTTGCTTCAGAGTATCTCTAGGAACCTTCCAATCTCAGCTCAAGTGCTAACTCCTGCAGGAATTCATCTCAATAACTACCACCGCCACCCCCAACCCCAATTACTGGTCTCCCAATGGAAATTATTTTGCATCAATCAATGAGCCTTGGGGATCCTACATAATAAGCACCATTGTACCAAGTGCTAGAGATTTTAAAACAAAATGGAAACAGCCCTTGCTCTTGGAAAGCTTACATTCTACCTGGGGAAATTGGTTGGTTGTCCTTTTTCTCAAAGAGAATCAAAATGACATCACTATGTTAGAATCAAGTTACAGTGAGTTCCACAGTGGCTGGTCAGACCAATATGAGCTCAGAAGGCTCTACCACAGGTTGGGCACGAATAGTTCATATGAACGTTTGGGATGGAGGTACCTCCAAATTTGCGTATCTCACAATTCTTTTGAGCTGCTGAAATTTCTGCTTTGCTCATAGAACACAGAGCCATTTTTCATGTGGGCACACCATGCTGGGTGGTCCCTTGCCAGTATCTCCCATATGACACAATCAATACCAAAGTTCTTCAGAGACAACACATACATACAGAAATAACACATACACAGATAGGTATATTTGATTCCAAGAAAACCATAGAGAGAAAGGCACTTAACAGCTCAGTGGTGCAGTGGATAGTGTTAGATTTGGAGTCAGGAAGACCAGAATGCAAATCCTTAATCAAACATTTACTAGCCATGTAGCTCTGAGCAAGTCACTTAACCTCTTATTCTCAGTTTCATCTGTAAAATGGTAGTAATACAGGTTGTTGTGAAGATTGAATAAGATAATATTTGTAAAATACTTTGCAAACCTCAAGGCAAATAATCACTTTGCCATTGTGTGGAGGACGGATTGGAGTGGGGAGAGACAAGACAGACCATTTAGAAGGCTGTTACAAGCCTTTCTTACACCTCTCTTGTTGAGAGGCAATGAAAGCCTGAACTGGTATTAAAACTACTAGCAAACTATTTTGTATTTCATTTTCTGTGTACATATTGTTTTCCCAAACAGAATGTAGGTTCATGACGTCAGTGACAATCTCATTTTTGTCTCTGTATCCCCAGGGCCTAGTATGGAGCCTGAAACATAACATGTATTCAGTAATTGCTTGTTGAATGAATGAAACAAGGAAAGAAAAGTTATGCAACATAACAATCCAATTCAAGAGGATTAAGGAGAAAATGCTTGTATCCCATTGGCCAAATGCTCATTTACTCGATCAAGTGTGCTTTAACCCTGAAAGGGGAAAATAATGAACAGGACTGAGGTACACAGCAGTCAGAGCTCCCTGTTAGGTAACTACAAATAATCATAGAGGAGGTAGGCAGAAATAAATCCATGATTTATAGTGAAGAATAGCATTAATAGGGAACCTACACGTGTTAAGAGAAGAGCTATTGGTATGTTCTCTGACAGCTGAGGGGGCAAACAAGGGAAGGCAAGGCAAGGCAATCAGCACTTATTTAGCGTTTGTTAGTGCCAGGTTCTGTGCTCTAGCACAACAAACAGAATAATAGGAAGTTTTATGGGGAAGGAGGGGAGTGTTGAAAAAGAAAATCCACTGGGAGTCCAACTGGGAGTCAAAGAAGCTAGTCAATACAATTTAATGAATGGCTTCTATGTTCAACACACTATGCAGTACTAAAAACAATATATTAAAAAGGTAGAAGGGGCAGCTAGGTGGAACAGTAGATAGAGCAATGGGCGTGGAATCAGGAAGACTCATCTTCATGAGTTCAAATCTGGCCTCAGACACTAGCTTAGTAATCCTGGCCAAGTCACTTAACCCTGTTTGCCTCGGTTTCCTCATCTGTAAAATGAGCTGGAGAAGGAAATGGCAAACCATTTCAGTATTTTTGCAAGAAAACCCCAAAATAGGGTAATAGAGAGTTGGACATGATGGAACAACAAAAAAAGGTAGAAGGCTTGTCCTAGTGGTGGTTACATTCTAATAGAGGAACACAGGACCAGTATAAAAGCATGTATAGGATAAAAATTACAGGAACACAGCTGTATTTATAAGACTAACTGCACCTACATCTACATGGAAAGTAAAGTTTTACTAAGGTGACTGTAGGTGGTAGAATTAAGAAGAATTAGGCTGGAAGGTTGGCAAGGAGACAAGAATCCTACCTTTGCACCAAAATAGTGCAGAGTTTAGAAAAGTAGTAGAACCTAAAGGAGAAAATCAGAAAAAAAGAACTTTTGCATTGGTCAGGTTTGAAGCACTGCTGCTAAACTGGAAATGACAGCTTGCTGTAGACTTCAGACTGACAGTTTATTATGCTAAATGACTGAATCACGTGTCACTATGTTGACTAGGTCACTGACAACACAGCTATAAAGGCTTTAAAATCAGCAACTATAAAAAGATTCTAAACATGTTCTTTTAAACCAGGTATTCTGCCAAGAGGAGCTAAGAGACATTTCCTGCCATGGACATGGGAACCCCTGGAGGCAAGAAGAACTAAGATCTCTTAGGATTTTGACTTTGCTGCAATGTTTTATGTGGTCACTCAAGTGTCAAAGGAGATCATTTCCTTTTTTTTTTAATTTCTGAAGCCCTACTTATGTTAGCAATCAGTCTTTTTGTAGCACCTTAAACATTTGTTACATTGCAATGCATATGGTACATACAATCCATTTGTCCTAAGGATAAATTGTATTCATACATATATACATGTGTATGTACACATGTACATACATATGTGTATATGCCGTGTGTGTGTGTGTGTGTGTGTGTGTGTGTGTGTGTGTGTGTGTAACAGGGCCTTTGGAGCAGTCTTAGTTAACCTGACATGGAGGCAAGCTGATGAGGAGTTGCTTGGACACACTAGATCTCCTAAATTCCAGGCATTCTACCACTATCGTCCCCTTTGGCTACATAAACAGTTGCTTCCTTTCTGCTGGGCTTTCTGGCTTCTACTCTTTCCTTTGAGCTCCTTTTGCATCCAGATGGTGAAGATCTTAATTCATCCAGATGTGGGTGCCATGAACTAAACATTCATGTCCCCCAGTGAGAGGGGAAGGACTCCCCTTGTTCCTTCTTTTGTCTCAGCTAAGAAATGGGCCTGGGGTGTTTGTGTTTGTTTCAGTTCTATGTTGTTTGTCCTTCTCAGTTTCAAATGCAAGGCCATAGTGATGTTGGAGCCTGGATTGCAGGTAGGATAGGTGCAGCCAGCCCGGCAGGGAAGCCCAATGAAGCCAGGGTGACTGGGACATGAGGAAGGGTTGAACCTAATTCCCCCTCCCTCTCCAGAGACTGAGGTGATGCAGGGGGGGACCGAAATTATGCTTCCTATATGTTGGGGGAGTAAATTTGCATATTCAAGATTATACTTATTGAATACCTATTTCTTTTGTTAAAACTAATCCTACTGTTGGTTGCTAAATGGAACAGATATAGGGGACTTCCCTTATACTTCAGGAAACAGTGTCAGTGGATGTTGGAACCTTTTCAGGGGGTAGTGTAAAAATGTAACATACTTGGCTTTCCACGAAGTGGGGGCAAGGGTGACCAGTGTTGCGCACGTGTGCGTACACACACACACACACACACATCCCAGGGGAAGAAACTTCTTCCCTTCTCATTGGTTTAATTCGTGGTGTCCATACTATGGGTGAACTATGATCTTACATAGGCATACCTTGAAGATGTTGTAGATTTGGTTCAAAACCACTACAATAAAGCAAATATCATAATAAAGTGAGTTGCTGGAATTTTTTGGTTTCCCAGTACGTATAAAATTTATGTTTACACTATACTATAGTCTGTGAAGTGTGCAATAATATTATGCCTAAACAAAACAATGTATATGCTTTAGTTAAAAATACTTTTTTTAGCTAAAAAAATGTGAACAACCATCTAAGCCTTCAGCAAATCATAATCTTTTTGCTGATGGAGGCTCTTGCCTTCATGTTGATGACTGCTGACTGATCAGGGTGTCGGTTGCTGAATACTGGGAAGGCTGTGCTTTCTAAGTTGAATTCACTCTTTCCAGGATGCTTGTGTGTGCAAAAGGAGAGTATGCTTATGTTAGGGAGGAGTGGAGGGGGGGAGAGGGAAGTATTGTACGAACTGTTCTTTGCCACATTAGTAAATACCTTTTCTAAAAGCTAGGTTAGGCTGACTGATAATTAAAGGGGAGCACAATGGATGGGAACTCCTGAGTGACAATATTAGAAGCCCAAGCCCCTCAGGGTTGCCTTTAGAATCCTAAAGGGAGAATTTGTCAGCCACTCTATGGGGCTGCAGCCTACAAATATGAGTATCCCTTGGAAGGGATGGTACATATAATTCTATACAGAGTAAGTGTATTCACAATAAATACAAAATAAATATGAAGTGGTTAAATTTAAGGCACTTAGTAAGAGAGGTTGCTAGCAATTGGGGAGGATCAAGAAAAGAATCACGTAGAAGGTGGTACTTGGGCTGCATCTTGAAAGAAGCGAGGGATTCCGTGAGGTGAGACAATTAGTGCAAAGGCACCAAGATGGGAGCTGGAGTACCAAGTGAAGTTTGAGACAAGTACAGTTTAGCTAGATCGTAGAATGCAGTCAGGGGAGTATTGTCAAATGCGACTGGAAATATAGGTTGGGGCCAAGTTTTGAAAGGCTTTAAAGGACTAACAGAAGAGTTCATATTTAATCATAAAGTCAATAAGGAACCACTGGATTTTGTTGACAGGTGACTGATATGATCAGATCTATGCTTAAGGAAAATCACTACAGTAGCTATGTAAAGGACAAATTAGAGAAGTGAGAGACTTGAGGCAAAGAGCCCAAGGAGCCCACAATGATCCAGGTGAAAAGTAACGAAGAGCTGAACTAAGACGGTGACTGTGTGAGGAGAGAGAAGAGGCTAGAAGCACAGATGTTGTGAACAAAGAGACAGCAAGATTTGGCACCTAATTTGGTATGCTTGGGCATACATAACACATAAATTCATCTCAGCAATTACAAAAATGAATGACTTTTACTTGCTATAAACTTACAAATGGTACCTATTCCAACAAAGATTCTGAGCACAGTGATATGAATAAAAGATGGAGTTATGTTTGAAATTTTAGATCTCCTAGCTTGTCAAGGTGTTTAACATGATTGAGGAAGGCATTTCTTTAAATTATCTTATTGGCAGTTAACTTTAAAAATGAAGTTATGATTCTGCAGAAGTTGTGATATAATTTATGAGCAAAGTTCTTTTAAAAAGAAATCCCTTCTGCATTGTCTCTGAGGAACCATCATCACTAACACAATAGCTGGCAAAACTCATCACTGGCATCATATGCCCATCGATGCACAACATGGAGACTTGCTACTAAAGCATAAATCTTTTCCTCATGACATTGGAATTCTGCTGCTCAAAATGCAAAAAGTCAAATAAAGTTTTGACTTCTTGAAATGACTTCTTGGCTAACTACTTTAACATACCGACATGAGTTAAAAAAGTTTTTACCATAAAACTACATAAACTTTTGGGGTTGGGGTTTTTTTTTGGTTCTCATTAAAATGTCCCTAAATTAACTTTTATTCTTAAACTGAGGTCCAAATTTAATTTTTATAAATGTCAAATTCTAAATGAAAATTATCGATGGTACTAAGGACTCTTTTACTCATGCTAAATCACTTTCTCTCTAGCATGAATGTTCAAGTGTTCATGAATGTTCAAGAATGATCAAAATAATGAATGAGAAGCATTTATTCACATCGAAGATAGTTAAAAGTTTCAGTTTAGACTCTATCCTGGGTAGGAAATAATAAGTAACAAAATGTGTAATCGATAATCAGGAAGATAGCTGCAGCTCCCCAGTCCATTGGAAACATTTGGGCACCAAGACTTGATGTTACTTGCTTGGCCTATTTAAATTCATAAAAAGCACCACTGGGTAGAAAAACAGATAAAAATTATTTTCCATTCCATTAATTGCAAAATATTTGAATCCAGGTAAGTTGAATTTCATTAGCTAAAACTAGCTTCTATGCCAATCTATATACAGCAAAAAGAGTTCAAAATACAATATTTTGCATTTTGAATGTGGTTGCTTTTGACATCTGTATTACCTTAGGCCAAAGATAATAACTAGTATGAATGCTAAAATCTGACTTTTACCTTTTTCCATAAAAGTGTACAAGAAAGAAATGAAGCAGCTGCAAGCAAAGAGTGATTATTTTCTCTATTATGATATTAGTTAATTTTAATTTACAATACAAGATAGCCCATCTAGATGCTGTCAGAATGGTTCATAGGACTCTAAAATTTTGAAAACATGGAATAGCAGCTACTGATTAACAAAGTAGGGAATTATTGTCTTTTGTTAAAGTGTGATGAGGCAATACAACAGTAATGATGATCATAGTATTGACAATATTCCCATAGAATCTTCTTCAAAAATATACTTTTCTTGCTTAAAAGAGATAAAGTGTTCATCTTATTACACAAATAACAGATTGTTCAATTTGGAAGGGACTTTAGAGAAAATCAAGTCCAAATTCTCCTTTTTATACATGAGGAAACTGAGGTCTAGAGAAACCTGACCTGCTCAAGATGATATATTTATAAGCTATATATAGCTGGATCTTTTCAAACACAGATCTTTTGACTCCAAAGCCAGGGGTCATCCTGCTATGCCAGCTGTGCAATGGCCAAATAAAATCACTGGGAACCTGGTGGGGAGTAAGCATGAACTTAAGATAAGCTTAGTTTTGTTAAGTTTTTCTACTTGTCTCCCCCTACTAGAATGTAAGCTCTTTGAAATCAGGGGCTTTTACTTTTGTATTTGTATCCTCAGAGCTTAGCATGGTGCTTGGCATATGGTAAGTGCTTAATAAATACTTCATATCATTCATATGTTCTGCTTATTCATTTTTCCTAGATGTACATCTTGATAGGGAAGAGTTAACTGTGTTTGTTGCAGGGGACACTTGAATTCCCTTAATGTTATGGAAAATGACAGAAGATAGAAGGGGGAAGAGAAGGAAGAAATGGCAATGGTAAAAGTACGTATAAGTGGGGAAAGATTTTTGTTTCCTTTGATCACAAAGTCTTAGAATTGGAAGGGACCTCTAAGGCCTTTGAGTCCAATTTATACCTAAATAAGACTATCTATTACAACACTGTCAATCTAATTAAGTGGTCACTGAAAACCAGCTTTTGCTAGAAGATCTCTAGTAATGGGGAACCCGCTTCCTGTTAAAGCCGCCTTTTTAAATTGTTTGTTGTAGTTGAGTCATTTCAGTTGTGTCCAACTCCTTAAGAGCCCATTGAAGATTTTCTTGGCAAAGATACTAGAGTGATTTGCCATTTCCTTCTCTAGCTCATTTGACAGATGAGGAAACTGAGGTAAACAGGGTTAAGTGACTTGCCCAGGGTCACACAGCTAGTAAGTGTCTGAGGCCAGATTTGAACTCAGGAGGATAAGTCTTCCTAATTCCAAGCCCAGTGCTCTATCCACTGCATCACCTAGCTACCCATTCCAATTGTGAACAGCTCTAACTACAAGAATGCTTTTCCTTACATCAAGTGTTAAACTGTTTCTCTATGAATTTCTTATATTGTGTTAGTTTTGCATCTTTACACAGTGAGGCCCAGCTAAGGTAGAGAAATTATAAGTATGAAATAAAATTATTCTATCAGTGTTTCTATGGAAATTTATTCTCATCATCAGTAACAATGAAACCAGTACAGCTGGATTCTAAAATCTCAGTACCAATGAGATATGTACGTGAGAAAGTAGAAATGGAAATTAAGAAGGTAAAACCCTGGGCAGCCAGGTGGTGCAGAGCACCTACCCTGAAATCAGGATCTGAGTTCAAATCTGACCTCAGACCAAACACTTGACACTTCACTTAACCCCAATTGACTAAAAATAAAAAAAATTTTAAAAAATTTTTTTAAAAGGTGAAACCCAGAAATGTTGCTGGGAATTACTACATATGTGTGTATGCATGTATATGCACATGTACATATACATAACATGTATATATAAATATATGGGAGAGATAAATGATTGTTTTTATTATATTAATAACCAATTATTAAATTTGGATTGAAGTTTTTCTTTTCTATTTCCTCATTCAGAGACCAGTCTCTGTAGATCAGTCAATCAGTCTCTGAAGGGCATTACTGATAGATAAGATTGCCCAAAAATCCTCTGGGTACATGCTCAACATAATCTTGAGCAGGATCCCACTCAACTAGAAGACCTTATGAATAGAATCTAATCTAGGTAAATTCTTGCTCTTAAACAGTAAGGCTATGCCCTTGCGGTCCCACCTTTGTGGCCTGGGGTAACCCAGCTTATGAAGGAGAAAATCAACGAAAGTGGTCTGGGTAGAAATGGGTTCCTTTGTCCAGATTGCTGGAGGCAGCTGAGTTCCATGATCAAGTCACACTCTCAGCAGGAAGAACTGAAGATTTTTAGCCCTCCTCCTCATTAATATGTCTACTCCTTCATTAATTATTCACCAATCAGGGTTGGTTTTCACTTTCAAGAGCACCTCCTTTTCCAAAGGTATTTAAGCATTTAGTGATCTCCACGACTTTATCTTGGGTTACTGAGAGAAACCACTGGTCATCAATTTATTGATTATGATCTAGTCTAATTAATAAATTGATTATTAGTTAGCCAGAAACTGTCTTTCAGGTTTTTCATTCATCATGTGCATGTGTGTGCGCACGCATGCTCACGCATGTGCACACACATATGTGACATACATGCTGGAAACGACATAATCTCAGAAAAGGGAGGAGTACCAAACACTGGAAAAGATCAAACAACATATAGTATGTATACTATAGTCAACAACATATAGTCAAGTAATGAAAGAGGCCAAAGGCTTGTAGATTACTCAAAAATATCATACCTCCATGTCACAAATACTTTCTTTTAGAATACTTTTTGAAAATACTACACACACATTGACCAAATATCACAAGAAAGTACCGGTTATTGATGTGGAAGTCCTTTCAAAATCAGCTATCTGCAATCAACAGTGGATAGAATGATGGACTGGAGTCAGGAAGACCTGAGTTCAAATCCAGACTCAGACATATACTAGCTGTGTGACCCTGGGCAAGTCACTTAACCTCTGTTTGCTTTAGTTTTCTCATCTGTAAAATGGAGATAATAATAGCACCTACCTTCACTGTTGTTGTAAGTATCAAATGAGATAATAAATGTAAAGCGCTTAGCATAGTGCCTGGCACATAGTAGGTGCTATATAAATGCCAACTCCTCTTCCTCCTCCTCCTCTTCTTCGTCTTCAAAACTTAATAGCAAAGAAGAAGCCAGATTAAAGCTGAGAAGATACTACAACACTACAGCAGCTCCAACTTAACCTATTTAACAAAACTGTCTATTCAAAAAAGGAGAGGTGAAGGAATGGGAAAAATAAAGTCATTTACTAAAACTAACACTATTTGTTGGAGTTTAACCAATGCAAAACAGTGGTTACAACAGGAAAGTAGAAAGACCTCAGAATCCACCTAATCTAGTAAACACTTGGTCTTCTTACCAAATAGAGATACATATTATCCAAGTGTAATGATGGTTTAAAGTATAAGTTCATTTGCAAAATATTATCAAAGAGCATGGAAGATTATAAATTGTATAATCTCATAGGAAAGCAAAATATCCCAGCTTGATGGGAGACCCATGAAAGCCAAGTGGTCTACAGAGTGTTCGAAGCTGAAACTAGAAAGAGAATAGTAAATTAATATGAAATGGAAAAGATCATCAGCTTTTCTAGAGTCATCAGTGATAACAGTAGAATTTCCATATTGACCCACCATTATCTCAATATCCAATGTAAATAAATGGTAGTAGCACTTGATAAGATAAAGGTGGAGTTACTTGCCCTGACCAGCTACATCCAGAATACATCTGATCTAGAGGTGATAAAATACTAAAGGTACTCAGGGACTGGTTTTCAAGACATTCTCTGAAATAATCACGAACTCTTTTTATAAATGCCTCCATGTTTTGCAAGTAACTTGATTTAGATAATCAGAAGATCATCAAAGTTATCCCTGTGGTTGCATTTATCAAGTAATCTCATGTCAAGAGAATATGCATGGTAAAGATGCAAGGACGGAGCAGGCGGGCTTTCGCAGATGAATTTCTGAACATTTTGTTGTTGTTGTTCTCATTCAGATGGGTACTTTACTTTATGACCCCATGGACTATGTCTATGGGGTTTTCTTGGCAAAGCAACTGCAGTGTTTTGCCATTTCCTTCTCCAGTGTGCCCCTGTTTTACAGATGAGAAACTGAGGCACATAAAGGTTAAGTGATTTGCCCAGGGTCACATACTAGTAAGTGTATGAGGCTAGATTTGAACTTAGATCTTCGCAACTTTTGACCTAGTGCTCCATATACTGCACCACCTGGCTGCCTTTCTGAGCAGACTACTATCACACAATTAACTGAAAGGCAAAGAAAATAAATTTATTACTCATTGATTAGAAAAAAGCAATTGAAATGTCTTCCAAGAAAATCTGCAAAGACCTACATGAACTGATACACAGTGAAATGAGCAGATCCAGGGGAACATTGTACTTAGCAACAGCAACATTGTGCAATGATCATCGATAATTCACTTAGCTCTTCTTAGAATACAATGATCCAAGACAATTCCAAAGGACTCATGATGGAAAATGCTGTCCACATCCAGAGAAAAGAAATGATGGAGTCTGAATGCAAATCAAATCATACTATTTTCATTTTCTTTATTTTTTGTAGTTTTTTTTTCCTTTTGTTCTGTTTCTACTTATGCAGCATGACTGATAACGGAAATATGTTTCACATGATTGCACATATATAACCTACATCAAATTGCTTACCATCTTAGGGAAGAGGGATGGGGAGGAAAACTTGGAAGTCAATATTTCATTAAAAATGAATATTAAAAATTGTCTTTACATGTAATTGGAAAAAATAAGATACTATTTAAAAGAAATGACTTCTAAGCCACTTACCTTAATTTACTGACAAGGATTAAAAAGCAATTTTGGTCATAAAGCAATTGACTCAATAGAGCAAATCATAGGCTTAAAGATCCTCCTTCAATAAAGTATCTCTTTTCTAAATGAGATCACACGAGATTCCATTATAAATGCAACCACAGGGATAACTTTCATCATCTTCTGATTATCTAGATGAAGTTAGTTGCAAAACATGGAGACATATGCTTATAAAAAGGATTCTCATCATTTTACACCCGGAGTACCTTCTTGCCCATATAATTTTTCAGCGTCTTAGTATGTGTTAGAGTCTCCTACTAGACAGTGAACTCCTTGAGGGCAGGTTTAAAAAGACTTTGGTGCCAAGGAACAACTTAGAATCACTGGAAGGTACATTCAATTTCCTTAATGCCATTCAATCCACATTTCTCCTCAGTTTTCAGGACAGATAATTGTCCATTAACAATACTCATCTTAGATATCAATATTTAAGTTCTATGACCCAATAGTTCAATAATTCTATAGTCTATTGCATGATGACTAATATTGATAAACTTAACCCTTCCTGGCAATACAAGGATCTAAGACATCTCCAGAGGCCTTGTGATGGAAAATGATACCCACACCTAAAGAAAGAACTATAGAAGCCAAATTGATAATTTTTTTCTCTTCTGTTGAGTTTTGTTTCCTCTTTCAGATGGTTCCTCCTTTTGGTTTTAATTCCTACTTACAACATCACTAATGTGAAAATATGTTTAATATGAATGTAAATGTATAGCCTATATCAGATTATGTGCCATCTTGGGGAGGGTGGTGGGGAGGAAGGGGGAGAAAAATTTTAAACTCAAAAGCATATGGAAGTGATTATTGATAAATCAAAATAAATTAATAAAAAAAATTAAACTCTAGAAAAAAATAATTCTATGGTCTATAGAAGAGGAATTGAAAAATATGGTGAGAATCTCATAGTATGAGAAGATATAGATAATTTGTTGATAGATAATGTGTTGAAGGCAATACTCACACTGAGGTCACAAATCCATTAAAATATTGAATTGAATAGTCTACCAGTAATCAGAAAGCTTTCTAATTGAGATTTTTAATTTGGCATGTAAGCCAGTTTGTGCTAGGCACTTAATAAATATGAATGAACGAATGAAAATAAATAGATGAATAAATGAATGTGTCAGCGGGTATTCTGGGATGAAAGATGTCATTGGCTTTTGAAGATCATGAGAAATAAGTACTCCTAGGAAAATTATGACCAAATTTCAGAGCTCCCAAGTCAAAGAGAAAATACTTCAAGCAACTAGAAAGCAACCATTCAAATACCATGGAACCACAGTCAAGATTACACAAGATTTAGTAGCTACCACATTGAAGAAGTGGAGGATTTGAAACATGATATCCAGAAGGCAAAAGAACTGGGATTACAACCAAGATAACCTACCCAGCAAAATTGAATATAATCCTTCAAGGGAAAAAATGGATTATTTAATGAAATAGAGGACTTTCAAGCATTCCTGATGAAAAGACCAGAGCTGAGTAGAAAATGTGACTTTTAAATATAAGAAAAAAGAGAAGCATATAAAGGTAAACATGAAAGAGAAATCATAAGGGAATCAATATGGTTAAAGTATTTACCCTTTCACATGGAAAGATGATATAAGTATCTTCTAAAAACTTTATCATTGTTAGGACAGTTAGAAGGATTCTGCATAGAAAGAAGATGTGGGAATGAGTTGATTTTATTGGGATGATGTAAAAAAAATGGATAGGTGAGAAAATGGATGCCCTGGAAATAGGGGGATGGAAGAGGAAAATTAGAGGAAATTATCTCACACAAAAGAGGTGAACAAGGATGAGCTTTTACATTGGAGGGGAAAATAGTGGGGAGGAGAGTGGGCAATGCTTGACCCTTACTCATACCTAAATTGGATCAAAGAAGGAAAGAAAATGTATACATAAACACACACATACATACATGCTCAATCTGTAATAGAAATCTATCTTACCCAAAAGGAAGCAGGAGGGGAAATAGGCAAGACAAACAGATGGTGATAAAAAGGAAAGCAGATTAAAGAAGGCAGTGGTCAGAAGCAAAACAGACTTTAGAGGAAGGATAGAATAAAAAGAGAGAAAGAAAGATAAACAGAAGAAAATAAGATGGAAAGAAATGCTGTTAGTAATCATAACTGTGAATGTGATGGAATGAACTCATCCATAAAAGGAAGAGAATAGCAGAATGTATTAGAAATCAGAATTCAACAATATATTGTCTATAAGAAACATACTTGACACAGAGAGAGACACACACAGAGTTAAAATAAGGGACTAGAGCAGAATCTTATTATCCTTCAGCTGAAGTAAAAAAAGGCAGAGGTAGCAACCATGATCTCAGACAAAGAAAAAGCAAAAATAAATCTAATTAAAAGGGATAAGCAGGGGAAAAAACATCTTGCTAAAAGCAACCATAGACCATAAAGTAATATCAATACTAAACATACATGCCCCAAATGGCATAGCCTCCAAATTAATTTTTCTGTTTTTACTTATTTTTTATTCATTTTGAACTTAAATATAAAAAGACAAAAAAAGAAAAGAACATTTCCATGTACATAGAACAACAAAAGAATAAAACCACAAATTTCCACTTCACACTGTTTACTTTTTTGGGGGGTAAACTATGTAATAAATACTATACATCATTTTCAAAGCTGCTCAGCTTTTCTCTGCTTCCTTCAAAGTTTTCTTTTGTCCTCTGTTGTGCACTTTTTACTTTCTCTCTCTCTCTCTCTCTCTCTCTCTCTCTCTCTCTCTCTCTCTCTCTCTCTCCCCTTCCCAGCCCTAGAGAAAGCTACCATTAGACACACAAATTTTACATATATATGTATGTGTGTATACATGTGTATACACATGTGTGTCTGTGTAAAACCATACTATACATACTTCTGTTTAATCGTTCTTTCTCTGGTTGTGGATAACATCTTCTTCATAGGTCATTCTTAGTTGATTTGAGTATTTATAATGCTCAAAATGACTGAATCATTCAAAGTTTTTATTAGAATGATATTGCTATTATTGTGTACAATGTTCATTTGGTTCTGCTCACTTAATTCTTCATTATTTCATGCAAGTCTTTCCATGTTTTTCTAAAATCAAGCAGATCATCATTTCTTATAGAACAATAGTATTCCAAGCACTCAAATTCTTAAGGGAAAAGTTAAATTAATTACAGGAGGAAATAGACAGTAAAACTATATTAGTAGGGGACTTCAACTTTCCCCTATCAGAGCTAGATAAATTTAACAATAAACAAAATAAGAAAGAAGTTGAGGAGATGAATAGAATTTTAGAAAATTAGATATGATAGACCTCTGGAGAAAACTGAATGGGAATAGAAAGAAAAATGGAAACCTTTTCTCAGCAGCACATGGCACTTTCACAAAAATTGATCGTGTATTAGGGCATAAAAATTTCACAACCAAATGCAGACAAGCAGAAATTTTAAATGAACCACTTTCAAATCATAATGCAACAAAATTATATTTAATAAATGGCTGTGGAAGCATAGGTTAAAAGTTAATTGGAAACTAAATAACCTAATCCTAAAGAATGAGTGGGTCAAAGAACAAGTTATAGAAACAATCAATAATTTCACTAAAGAGGACAGCAATAAGGGGCAGCTAGGTGGTGCAGTGGATAGAGCACCGGCCCTGAAGTCAGGAGACCTAGTTCAAATCCGGCCTCAGACCAAACATTTGACACTTACTAGCTGGGCAAGTCACTTAACCCCAATTGCCAAAAAAAAAAAAGAGGACAGCAATGAGACAACATTCCAAAATTTATAGGATGAAGCCAAAGTAGCATTTAGGGGGGAAATTATATCTCTAAACTTTTACATCAGTAAAAGAGAGAAAAAGCAGATCAATGTTTTAGGTTAGTACAACTAAAAAAATTAGAAGAACAAATTAAAAACCCCCAATTAAGCACCAAAGTGGAAATCCTGAGACTCAAAGGAGAGATGAACAAAATTGAAAGTAAAAAAGCCATTGAACTAATAAATAAAACTAGGAGCTGGTTTTATGGGGGAAAAAACAAAATGAGCAAATCATTAGTTACTTTGATTTAAAAAAAGAAAGAAGAAAACCATATTATTAGCACCAAAAATGAAGTATATGCACCACCAATGAAGATGAGATTAAAGCAGTTATTAGAAGTTATTTCCCACAATTATATGCCAGTAAAACTGATTATCCAAGTGAAATGAATGAATATTTACAAAAATATAAACTGCCCAGATTAACAAAAGAGGAAATAGAATGCACAAATAACCCTATCTTAGTAAAAGAAATTGAACAAGCCATCAATGTGCCACTTAGGAAAAAATCCCCGGGACCAGATGGATTTACAAGTGAATTCTACCAAATATTTAATGAACAATTAGTCCTAATACCATATAAACTATTTGATAAAAAATAAGCAAAGAAGAAGTCCTGCCAAATTCCTTTTATGACTCAAATATGATTTTGATACTTAAAATGAGGAGAGTAAAAACAAAGAAAGAAGATGATAGACTGATTTTCTTAACGAATATCAACACTGTGTGGCCCTGGGCAAGTCACTTAACCTTAATTGCCTCATCAAAAAATAAAATAAAATAAAATAAAAAAGAATTTAAAAAAATAAAATAAAATACTAGCAAAAAGATAACAGCAATATATCACAAAAATCATACGCTATGACCAGGTGAGATTTATACCAGGAATGCAGAGCTGGTTTAGTATTAGTGAAATTATCACCATAATTGACCACATGAATAACAATAACAACAAAGATTATATGATCATATCAATATATGCAGGAGAAAAATATCTTCGACAAAATAAAAACACTTATTCCTATTAAAAACACTAGAAAGCATAGGTATCAACAGAGCCTTTCTTAAAATGATAAGGAGTAGCTATCTAAATGATAAGGAGTAGCTATCTAAAACCAAGAGCAAGCATTACTTATAATGGGGATAAACCTGAAGCTTTCCCAATAAGATCAGGAATGAAGCAAGAATGTTCATTATCACCCCTATTATTCAATATTGTACTAAAATGCTAGCTATAGCAGTAAGACAAGAAAAAAATGAATTAAAGGAATAAAAACAGGCAGTGAAGAAACAAAACTATCACTCTTTGCAGATGATATGATGGTAAACTTAGAGAACTCTAGAGACTCAACTAAAAAAACTAGTTGAAACAATTAACAACTTCAGCAAAATTACAGGATACAAAATAAAGTCACATAAATCATTAGCATTTCTACATGCTATAAACAAAACCCAACAGCAAGAGACAGAACAAGAAAATCTATTTAAATAATGGCAGTCAATATAAAATACTTGTGAGTCTACCTGCCAAACCTAGGAAACCCAGGAACTTAGGAACTATACGAACACAATCACAAAACACCTTTCACACAAATCAAAACAGATCTAAACAAATGAAGAAATATTAATTGCTTATTGATAGGCCAAGCCTATATAATAAAAATGACAATTCTACCTAAGTTAATTTACTCATTCAGTGCCATGCCAATCAAACTAAAAAAGAATTATTTTTAGAGCTAGAAAAAAATAATAACAAAATTCATGTGGAAGAACAAAAGGTCAAGAATATCAAGGAAATCAATGAAAAAAATGTGAAGAAAGGTGACCCAGAAGTTCCAGATTTCAAACAATATTACAAACTGGTAATTATCAAAAAATTTTGTACTGGTTAAGAAATTGGGTAGTGGATTGGTAGACTAGACTAGATATACAATACATAGTAGTAAATGACCATAGTAATCTAGGGTTTGATAAATCCAAAGATCCAGGCTTTTGGGGTAAGAAATCAACATTTGACCAAAATTACTGGGAAAATTGTAAAGCAGTTTGGCAGAAACTAGGCACAGACCAATATCTCATACTGTATGCTAAGATAAAGTCAAAATAGATAAGTGATTTAGACATAAAGGATGATATCATAAGTAAATTAGAGAAGCATGGAAAAATGTACCTGTCAGATCCATGAATAAGGGAAGAATTTGTTACCAAACAAGTCAGAGACGATTACAGGAAGAAAAATACATGGTTGCATGAAATTAAAAAGCTTTTGTACAAACCAAACTAAAGCAGCCAAAATCAGAAGGAAAACAGGAAACTGAGGGAAATTTTTCCAGCAAGTTTCTCTAATAAAGGCCTCGTTTTTCAAATATATAAGGAACTGAACCAAATTTATAAAAATAAGAAGCATTTCCTGTTGATAAATGTCAAAAGATATGAGCGGGCAGTTTTCAGAAGTCAAAACTATCAATAGTCACATGAAAAAATGCTCTAAATCACTCCTGATGAGAGAATTGCAAATTAAAACAACTCTGAGATATCACCTCATACCTATCAGATTAGACATAACATGACATAAAAAGAAAATGACAAACACTGGAGGGAATGGGTAAAAATTGGGGTGTTAATGCACTGTTGGTGGAATTGTGAACCATTCTAGAGAATAATTTGGAACTATGCCCAAAGGCCTATAAAACTGTGAATACTCTTTGATCCACCAATACCACTACTAAATCCGTATCCCAAAGACATCAAAGAAAAAGGGAAAGGACTTATTTGTACAAAAATATTTATAGAAGCTCTTTTTGTGGTGGCAAAGATTTGGACATCAAGAGTATGCCCATCAATTGGGGAATGGATAAATAAGTTGCGTTATATAATCGTGGTCAAATACTATTGTGCTACAAGATATAATGAGCAGGATGGTTTCCAAAAAGCCTGAGAAAACTTATACAAACTCATGCAGAATGAAGTGAGCAGAACCAGGAGAACATTGTACACAGTAACAGCCATATTGTAAGAATGATCAACTGTGGAAAACTTAGATACTCTGATCAAGACAATGACCCAAGACAATTCTAAAGGACCCATGATGAAAAATGCTATAGACCTCCAGAGAGAGAACTGATGAACTCTGAATGCAGATTGAAGCATGCTTTTTTTTTGCTTTCTTTAGTTTTTATTGTTTTATTTTGTTTGCATTTTCTTTTGCAACATAGCTGATATGGAAATATGTTTTGCATGACTTCACATGAATAACTGATATCAAATTGCTTGCCTTCTCAAGAAGAGAAGAACAAGAGGAGTGAAAGAATTTGGAACTCAAAATTTTATAAAATAATTGCTAAAAATTTTTACATGTAATTAAGAAATACTTAACAAAATAATTAAAAATAATATTTAAAAAAGAATTAATGAAAAGGAAAGACTTTGGCTAAGGGTAGAGTTTCCAGGATCAGTTCTTAGAAGGATCTGATGCCTGAGGAGAAACTACGGTGGTCAGCAAGGTCTATGGCCTATGGTAGAATCCTTTATGTTACTTAATGCCTTATCATTGCTATACCTTGGGTCAAAAAGAAACATTCTTGAGTTAATTTTTTGAATAAATGTCCCCAAAAGACAGTCTTTCCAAATAACATATGCTATGTGGGGCCAAGGGTCTTCTTTCTGGAAAATTCTTTCCTGCTTTTAATTAGATCCTATAACATACATACTGTAGAATTCTCATGGCTAGCTTACAATTTATGCAAGATCACAGCCTCCAAATCAAGAAAAAATTCATTACAAGCCAACCACACAGGGATTAGGCTCAAAATATATGCCAATCAATTAGCTGTTGCAAATACTTTTCGACCCTTTCTCCCTTGCCTTGTTCTTCATTTCTTGGGATTGAATTAGGTAAACTCACAGAATCTGAATGTAGTGAGTCTTCTTTTCAGACGAAAGAAAGTACTTAAAAGTTATGCCTGATTAGCAAGAGGAAAGAGAGATGTGGCACCCTTTTTTCACTACAATGAAGTCATCATCAAAAATATACTTGTTAAGCTCAGATTCTTAAAATCTAACCACTGCTCAGATTCTTATAATCTAGCCATGGGTTTAGATTCTTAAAATCTAGCCAATAGCTCATTAATGTTCAGACTCCTTAAGAGTCTGCCCAATATGAAGTATGTTCTAATAAACCATGTCTTTGGTTGAAAAATATATATATATATATATTTGTTAAATCCTTCTCTCTGTCTCTCTCTCTCTTTCCCCTCCACTCTCATCCAGACCTGTGATTTCATTGGTCTAGGGACTCAAAATAATAAATCTCCTTCAATCTAAATCAGTAACCATTGTACAAGTACAACTTAGAGAGTCAACTAACCACTAAAAGGTTAAACCACTTACCCAGGGTCACAGAGCAAGTACATAGAGGAAGTCTGGATTTGCACACTAGCCTACCTGAATGAGGCCAGTCTTCTATCCAATAAGCACACTATTAAGTTTTAAGAGAATTACTCTGGAAGAAATAGAGAAGCAGTGTTACAAGGCAGGTAGATGGCCAGACATGAAGTCATGAAAACCTGTATTCTAGAGCCACCTTTAACACATACTGCTAGGTGACCATGTTTTCATGAAGCTTCCATTCTAGGAAAAATGAGCTAATAGTCATGTTTTGGATTTATGACTTCTCTGGTGAATTTCAAAAGAGGAATAAAGCGTCACTTTATTATCATTTCATTGCATCACGGTGTAATATTATTACCTTTTCCTTAAGATTTAGTCTTCTCATTGAACATCAAGGAAAAAATAACTTCTACTTTATAGCTATCAGAGTTCTTTATTCACAGCTTCCTTCCAGCTAATATAGTTGTGTGCTTTTTTGAATTTTAAAGACTTTTGAACATAAAATTAAACCTTAATTTAATGAAACAAACTCATCCCAATTTTTAGTCAGAGGCTTACTATGTAATTGCTTTCCTGGGTCAATGGCTGGATTAACTTTCAATAGTTTAAATTTAGTCTTTTAATTCTATTTTCTATCAAAGGCCATAGCATTTGCTTCTTGGTGTTATAGTTTTTGATTTTAAGAATGTCAATATCACCTAAAAACAATCCCCATGGTGTTATTATTGACTTTTGCTTTTTTTCAATTTCTGTGGTCTGGAGAATAGATCCTAATTTATTTTCCTTTAATTTTAATGGGACCTTGGTATCTTAGTGTCTTGGTGAAAGGTTTGAGAGTCATGTTTCGGATTATCTTCTGGTTAATGCAATTTACACTTTGTATTGGAGTCAGAAGTTCTAATTTCAAGTCTCAGCTTTGGCAATTTACTAGCTATATTGGAGAGGCACTGGGATAGTCACTTAAATGACTCTGAGCTTCGGTTTCCTCACTTTGGATTATAGAGCTGGTAAGAACATTAGAGATTAGTTAGTCTAAACCTTTCATTTTACAAATAGGGAAATTGAGGTCTGGCATTATCTGCCTTAAAGGGTTATTTCGAGGAAAGCAGTTGATAAACTTTTAAATGGCAGTAATCATAATGTAACTATTTTTATAACCAAGAGCTAGTACAGCTGTCTGTGGTTAGATTCAGCCTACCAGAGATTAGAGATTGATTTAGACACCATTTGGACTACCCAGATTGAAGTTGCCCTCAGCTCCTTTTACTGAAACTAAATTATTTATCAGCATTATAATGGCCTGTAGGAAGGTATTTCTTTTCTTTGTGAACAGTCTTTCCTTGAAACAGCAATTACCAAGAATTTAACTAGGATTGTTGTTGTTTGTCCTTCCTTCTCAAAGAGGACCATGACATCGGGGAGGTGATGTCTTGACTTGCAATTGAATTGGATTTAAGTGAGGCAGGGCAGTACAAAGTCACCAGCCTCATTCTCTCCTCCAGAGCCATTTGGGTCCAATGGCAAGACATAGATCAGGACGACTGGAGGTGGCCCTGGATGGAGTGGGAGACCTTGACCTTTTTAAGCTAAGGTCTTTAACAGGTCTCAGTTTGACTGAGGCAACACCCATTCAGTGATTAAGCCTAGGTAAGAAATGAGGTGGAGAATGGCCTTTATTCCAGCTCTTATGGAGATGTGACTTGGCAACTCTCATTGCAGGTACTGCCACTGAGGTCTTAGCACTGTCAAATGTTCAACATCAGAAATAGAAATGGTTTTATCAATGGAAATAACATTAAAGAAGAAGCATTACCATCTGCTTTGCCATTGAGACTCAAGGGTCATGGAGCTTCTCCATCTGATTCACAGCTAAACTCTTATATCTATGTTATTCTCCTCCTATCCTGACTTCATCACAAAGTGAACTCCCCAAGAGACTGTCTTGCTTTTCTATTTGTATTCCTAACATTTAACACTGCTTTGCACATACTACGTGAATAATAAAAACTTTTTCTTTCATTCATTCGTTTTTTCATTTGTTCATCAATATGGTTAGTCAAGAGAGCCTGAAACTCCTAAAGTATCTTAAATTTTTCATTTTGAGCACGGTGCTTTTGAATGATCATCTATATTCATTCTCCAAGTTCGGTTTTCATTTTATATAGATTATACTTAGAAACATAGAGCTAGTCAGAAGACTGATTTTATTAATATTAGATTTCTCCTGTACTCCAATGCTGCAATGAATCTCTGACCTAACTGATGTGGCTATTCCCTCCAATGCTGCTGATAGCATCACATCCATGCTTTCTTATATGCCACAAAGACTTTTTTTTCCATTCCTCATTGGGCTGTGCTGGTGACCCTGAACTTTCAAAGCTAATGCCAGCAGAGTTCACACTCTGGCAGAAAAGCTCCAAGTACAGCTCCAGCATGTACTGCGTCTGTCTTTGGTCAGACAGTAAATACACATTTATTAAATACCTATGTTCCTGGCACTGTGCTAAACACTGGGGATACAAAGAGAGGCAAAAGACAGTTCCTTCCCCTAAGGAGCTCATAATCTAATGAGGGAGACAGTACATTAAAAAAAAAAAAACTGAGAAAGGGAGGCGGGATGATGAAGTCCAGAGGAGGGCAGCCAGATGGGAAATGATGCCCTGGATTGTTGTACTGTTGTTGTTGTTGTTGTTGTTCAGATGTATCTGGTTCTTCATGACCCCAAGTCTATGGGGTTTTCTTGGCAAAGATACTGGAATGGTTTGCTATTTCCTTCTCTGGTGTGTCCTAATTTTACAGATGAGGAACTGAGGCAAATAGGTGTTAAGTGACTTGGCCAAGGTCACAGAGCTAGTAAGTATCAGAGGTCAGATTTGAATTCAGATCTTCCTGACTCCAGGCCTGATGGTGGTGCTTTATTCACTGGACCACTTAGCTACCCCAGGCTGCCCTGGGTGCCCTCCTTAAGTAGGAGAATCCGGGAGGAGCTCTCTGCTATCCATCCTCAACCTCTCCCATCAGAGGGAGGGAGGGGCTCAGGGGCAGAGGGTACTAAAGAGATATGAGTTTCTGGGTTAATGGAATCTTGCAGGACTTCCTATGAAGTCCACAAGTACAGGCAGGTAAGAAATTATGGCATGGCTGTGCTGGGTACCTTCCTTAAATGATAGATGCTATTATTATCCTCATTTTATAGTTGAGGAAACTGAGGCAGAGGTAAAGTGACTTGCCCAGAGTCACGCAACTAATAAATATCTGAGGATAGATTTGAATTTAGGTCTTCCTGACTTAAGCTCCAGTGCTCTATCTATTGTGCCACTGAGCTGCCTGGTGATTTGCTGCAGCCAAAATAATTATCACCCAGTGGCCAGCCTTCTGGTAATGAGCCTATTTGATCTAAGGCTGCTCCTCAGATGACACTCAGAGATAAGGAATCACACACAGTTTGGGAGTACACACCATGAGGGGGCATTAGATGGTGACTGTAGTGGAGAAGTCATAATATTAGTAGTGAAATAGTTGAGATTTCTTTGAATTCTAACATTAAAAGAGTGACATTTCTTTAATTCCTCATAGCTCAGAAGGGTTGGATAACAGCCATTTCCCTTATTTTGTCCTGTAATAATAGCTCCAGATGCCAAAAAAAAAAAACCAAAAACAAACCAAAAACCTATCAAAAGAGTCCAACAAAAACTACAAGGCTAAAGCCTGTTTGATTTCAGCTAGATTTTTTAAAAAATCCAGACCATTTTTGCAAGGCAAGCAATTAAGTACCTCCCAGTTTTGAGAGCAAGCTCAATCACCTGTTTCAGTAGCACCTTCCTCCAACAAGACTGAGCAGGTGAGCCTTTTCTGAAGCTGGCACCTCTTCGCATCTGTCACTTGAATGCAAAGAGGATCCAGTGCCAGGCAAATACTACATTTGTCTCTGATTTCCTCTTTGTACACTTCAAAGAGCTCAGACAGATAGTGCAGATTAGACCGATGCTCCTCAGATTGCTCTCCAGGTAAGCGTTCATGGCTGAATGAACCAGGGCAGGAAAACAAATGTTTGTGGAGGCCAGTTTCTCATTTGGATTCCACATTTCAGTCTACTCATTTTTTGTTGAGTCCTAGGGGTCCTGAATTTGAACCAGGGCTCCAGTCTCAGGCAAAGACATTGTGAGTTTGGCGCCAAAGCTCGTGTTTGCTCCTTTATGTTTACATGGCAAAGGCCTTACCAGATGTTTGTCACAGCTTGATTTCCTTGGGGTGATCTACAGAAGGCTGCAACTGAGATTTTTCTTTCTCTTTTTGCCCCTCTGCCCCCGGTGACATAGTGACCTCCTTTAAGATATTATGTGCGATACTGATTACAATAGAAAAGTAACTTACCAGAATAAATTCTTTTCTCCCCTTAAAAAATAATTTTTAAAAATGGTCTTCAAATGCTTTCAAAATAAATGACTGGCTCACAAAGTTCAAAGGATATTTTTTTGGGGGGAAAAAAAACAACTTGTTAACATTCTGCTTATGAGTGTAGGTGGAAAAGGTTCCTGGCACAAGAAATTTCTTTTTGTTTTAAGATTATTTTCCTACATGCAGATGAAGACTATTTTTCCCACCTCCTACTTTTCATGAAGTTATGCCTTAGTCAAAACCAGCATCTTTAGATATTCTTAAAGAAATTTGGTATAGAGGTGGTGAGGCAACATTTGACTTTTTGCTTTTATTATAACTTTGATACTCAGGTACTAGACTTTGGTATACATCAACTCCATACATTGACACACAATGAAGAAAAGATTAAAAAAAAAAAAAAGAAAAAGAAAAAACTTCCTTGGAAACTGGTGCTCCATTTGCCTATGTTGGTGAGAAAAGCAACCAGAAGACCTTACATAAAGTTGTCATCAGACATTTCATTTTTTCTCTTCCTCCTCTTTTTTTTCTTCTCCTTCTCCTTCTCCTCTATCTTCTTCTCCTTTTCCTTCTTCTTCTTCTTCTTCTTCTTTCTTCTTCTTCTCCTCCTCCTCCTCCACATCTTCTTTCTTCTTCTTTCTCATCCTCTTTTAATCATTATCATCATCATCATCATCATCATCATCATCTTCATTTTGGGGTGTGTTTTGTTTTTGAATTACATTTGTAGATTATTCTCACTTCATGAGAGATATCTTATAACATGCCATATCTGCAGCATTCCACTGCCTTTCTACTAAAAAGAAATCAACAAAAATCTTTCCCTCCCACTCCATTGAACAAAAAAAAGAAATCAATTTCATGTAACAAATATGCATAGTCAAGCAAAAAAATCCTCAATGGCTGTGTGTATATATATGTATACACACACATACATATATATATGTATGCACCCAAAATCCATTATTTTTCTGTCACAGAGAGCATGTCCACCAACTTAGAAATAGCTGAATACATTGTAGTGTGCAAATGTGCTGGGGTACTATAGCACTGTAAGAAATGAGGAAATAGATAATTTCAAAAAGACAGGGAAAGATTTGTATGAACTTAGGGTGAAGTAGGCACGAGGAGAACAATTTATACTATAACATCAATATTATAAAAATGAACAATTTTGAAGGCTTTTATAAACTGAAGAATGAAACGAGCAGAAACAGAACAATTTATATCATAACAATAACACTGTAATAACAAATAATTTTGAAAATCATAAGGTCCATTATAGTTATAAGATTCTATGGATGAACTAGGTACAGTGAAGAACAGTAGTGATGCTCCTGGCAAAATGTTTTGGTGGAAAGATCATAAAATTTTTCAGAAGACATTAATTCAATCTCAAGTTACTATGTGTTATTTGTGTGACTTTGGGCATCTTTATTAGCCTTACTGACTTTCATTAAATTCATCTCTATAATGAGGGAGTTGAGCTAGATGGTCGCTTCCCATTTCAAGTCTTATAGTTGTTTACTGATTCACCACCTTGTGTGTATCTGTGGTCCAACTGCTTTGATACTTTGATGAAGCCCTGACTTCATCCTTCATATCTCTCTTTCTCATCTATATATCCATCTATACATACACACATATACATATATATAATATATACATATATATGGTTGTAACCTCTTTATGCCTTTCATTCTGCATGAGATTTTTGTCTAAGTTCTTCTTAGAGAAAATGTGGCATAGAGGATAAAGTATAAGTTTTTAAATCAAGAATAACTGTTTCAAATCCTGCTTCAGAAAATTTTTAGTGGTGTACCCCTGATACCTACATTCCACGGTTGTTGTGAGCATAAAATGAAATGCTATTCGTAAAGCACTTTCACAACATTAAATTGCTTTATAAATGCTAGCTATTAGTATGTCTGAGACTGTTTCCTTCTTTCTTGTCCTAGACTCAGCCGATAAATATTTATTAAGCACCTATTATATGCCAGGCACTGTGCTAAGCACTGGGGCACAGTGTTCTATCTGTTGTCCCCTTGAACCTACCTTTTAAATCACATATATCCTTAATGATGCCCTTTTATGTCACTTTTTCATCCTCTTTTTATTTTTTTTTTGGTGAGGCAATTGGGGTTAAGTGACTTGCCCAGGGTCACATAGCCTGTAAATGTCAATTGTCTGAGACCGGATTTGAACTCTGGTCCTCCTGATTCCAAGGCCAGAGCTCTATTCACTGTACCACCTAGCGGCTCCATGTCACTTTTTCATGCACATGTCCTCACTAATTCTACTTTATTGCTTACCTGAATCTACCACAGGGCCCTTCATTGCCTTTAGTTACTCACAAGTGCCTAAAGTTTTGGAGATTGTTTTGCTCCATGATTCAAGTCATACAGCATCCCTGGAAAACTCAGGCATTGAAAAGATTGACTTTTAAAAATATAGGAAGACTTGAACTTATAAAGGAAGTATATCCTCAGATCCTAATCCACCCTCAGAGAAAGAGGACAAACAAGTGTAGTACCGTCTTACATAGATGTATGTGAATGTATATGTTTATATGTGAGAATGATTATAGATATCTGTGTATATGTATGTAAGTGTATATATGTAGGTGTATATACGTTTTGTGTATATGTGTATATATGTGTGTATATGTATATATGTACACACACACACACACACACACACATACACACACATACATATATCCATCCGCACTTAACTGCTGCCTTTTTGGGGAAGGGGAGAGGGGAGAAAAGGGAGAAAAAAATTACAAAGTAAAAAATGCACAGCAGAGAACAAAAAAAAACTCACAAAGAAGCAAAGAAAATATGGACATATGTAATTATTATATAGGCTTTCTTGAAATGGAAATTTATTGTTGTATATTTTGAATCCTCTCATATTCTGCTGTGCACATGGCAATGCTTTTGTTTCTTTTCTTATTTGTATTTGAGTTTAAAATAAATTAACAAAAAGGGGGAGGGGCAGCTAGGTGGAGCAGTGGATAGGGAGCCAGGAGGACCTGAGTTCAAATCTGGCCTCAGACAGCTGACAGTTATTAGCTATGTGATCCTGGGCAAGTCACCTAACCCTGATTGCCTTGCCAAAAAAAAAGAAAGAGAGCAGAGCACCGGCCCTGAAGTCAGGAGGACCTGAGTTCAAATCCGGCCTCAGACCAAACACTTGACACCTACTAGCTGTGTGACCCTGGGCAAGTCACTTAACCCCAATTGCAGAAAGAAAGAAAGAAAGAAAGAAAGAAAGAAAGAAAGAAAGAAAGAAAGAAAGAAAGAAAGAAAGAAAGAAAGAAAGAAAGAAAGATTGGCTTTTGTGTCTATAAGCAGTATCTGATTATTGTAGATGTTGCATAGTTTCCCCAAAACAATCTAACTTCTCCACATTTCTATAAAGCAAGAGACTAGAGGTTTAAATGGTTCATTGCCTAATTTTTAACACTACCAAGGATGAGGCAGGGACTAAGATTTCCAATGGCCTGGACTGAAGCCTGGATTTCTGATTAAGATTCATCTCCTTGGGTGGGTAGGTGTTAGGGATCCCGGCGTGGGAAAAGGGAGGAGGAAGAATCTAATGTGAAGTCTGGAGAGATAAAGGATGGGGATATCCATTTCTCTCTTAAGGCTTATACATTGTGGTAAGATAGAAAAGGAAGGGATAGTGTTAATTGAAAGAACTGGGATCTTTCATTATTTACTGCTTTATGGTAATAATGTAAAGAGGTAATATTCTTTTTAATTTCTTTATAGAAATGTATAATTATAATTTTATTGAAAGCCTTGCTTAGTTTTACATTAATTGTCTAAAATGATAATTGATTTGTTGGCAGCTAGGTGGTATAGGGACTGAAATGTTTGCCTTGGAGTCAGGAAGACCCAAATTTGAAACTCAGACACTTGTGGGACTTTGGAGAAATCACTTAACATCTCAGCCTCAGTTTTCTCATCTGTGAAATAAGGATAAAAATAACAGCTACCTCACAGAGTTGTTGTGAGGATCAAATGAGATGACATGTAAAACACTTTGCATGCTATATAAATTCTGACTGTTGCTGTATGTCTACTATGCATATCTAGTTGGCCGAGCCCTCGTGTATGCTGTTAGAACTTCATGTTACCAACTCAAAGCTATGGCTAGTCACTTTATCATACATCCTAAATATAGTGGGATTTCTTGCTTTCTGCCCAGCTCCCCAGCCTCTTTATGCATTGTTTCTCTCTTTCATTACAACTATCTGATTTGTCAGCACAGGCAAATTTCACTTACAGAACTACTTTCCTTATCTCCCAGAAAATTAGCACAGGTGTTAAACATGAGGGGGAGGACAGAAAGAAATGAGAAATGTTTCAGGAGTTTTTAATAATATAAGCCTACATTTTAAAGATGCAAAAACTGACATTTATATGAGGAAAAAACACACCTCTCACCAGGATCCTCAACACTTACCAACCCGCATCATTATACTGAGAGATTGTCTGAATGTTGTGATGGGGGAAAAAATAGACTTGGAAACATCACATTGTTGATTACATGCTGGTCAATATGCAGAAGGTTTTCAAAGGATCCCAGATTGAGATCCAGAATAGATCTTAGAGGTGATCACATCTCACCCTCTCATTTTACAAAGGAGGAAACTGAGGTAAAGAAATGAGAAATTGCCCAAGGTCACAAGTGGTGAGATGTGAACCTGCATCTTCTGAGTCCAAATCCATTATTCTTGCTTCCTCACCATGGTACATTACATTTCATTTTGCTAAATGACTTGGAGAATGATCCCTGACTTCCAAAGGAATTTTTTAAAGGGAATGAGCAAGCATTTATTAAGTGCCTACACCTAAAGAAACAACAGACTTCAGTAAAATTGCTTCTTTTGATAACTACCAATTTTCTAAGAACTAAATATAAGTACTAGTATTGGAGTTGGGAAGACTCTAGTTCAAATTCAGCTTTAGATACTTATTAGCTATGTGATACTTATTAGTATGATCTTGGGCAAGTCACTTACCCTCTGTCTGCTTCAGTTTCTTTATCCATAATATGGGGGGAAATAGCATCTATCTCCCAGGGTCGTAGTGAGCATCAAATGAGATGATATTTGTAAAGCACTTAGCACAGAGCTTGGCACTGAGTAGGCTCTAGATAAATATTACTATTGAACATTAGCATGTATAGGATGCACTGGAAAGGGAGTGCCTGGAATCTGGGTATCTATTGGGATATTGATCACATGCACTAAGGGTAGAAACAGAGAGGAAGAGATTAATATGGGAGATATTTTGTTGGAAAAATGTCAGGACTTGGTGACAATTTGGTGATAGATTTATAGAAGTTTTAATGGACATAGGTGAATCAGAGATGAATATGAAGTGAGGAGTATTATTTGAATAAGTTGTCCCCAAGCTCAGTGATTTAGAAGTATCTATGAGCCCCTCATGTTGTATTGCCTCAAGGAAGGGAAGAGAGGGGGAGGGGAGGGAAGAGGAGGGGAGGGAAGCTCCCCATTCTTTAAAGGATAAAGTCCAAGTTCCTTAGCTTAACATTAAAGGTCCTTAAATTTCTGGTCCCAGTCTACCTTTTCAGCCTTACTCACCTATACAAGCCCCCTCCTCTTAGTTAAATTGGTCCATCGACACTCCTTATACACATGAAACACTTTCCAGTCCCTGTGCTTTTATTCTCATTTCCTCTGCCTGGAATGCCTTGTACCCATTTTTGCCTATTGATAATGAATCATCAATTCAACAAACATTTAATAAAGGCCTGTTTGGGGGTAGCTAGGTGGCACAGCAGGTAGAGTGCCAGGCCTGGGGTCAGGAAGACTCCTCTTCCCATGTTCAAATCTGGCATCAGACACTAGCTGTGTGACCCTGGGCAAATCACTTAACCCTATTTCCATCAGTTTCCTTGTCTATAAAATGAACTGGAAAAGGAAATAGCAAACCACTCCAGTATCTTTGCTAAGAAAACCCCAGAATAGGGTCATGAAAGTCAGACTCAACTCAACAACAAAGGTACATGACATAGTGAGTTGTTTTTTAGTGGGGACAGTTGGACCTGCGTTAAGTACACATATGGCACTACAAATTTGGAAACTCTTCCCACTGATGCAGACCGAGAAGTCTATAATTTATGGGCTTAGAATTTCCTAGGGGCATTGAGAAGTAATTTACTCAGTCTCAAAGCCAGAATGTGTCAGAGGCAAGATTTGAACCCAAGCCTTTTAGATTCTCAGGCTGACCCCTTATTTACTGTCAGTCTGTTTCTTGCTAAGAGATATACAGATGAAAAATGATGTGGTCTCTGTTTTCAAGGAACTTGTTGTCTAGTATGCATGAGGAAGGGGTCAGGGAACGAGATAGATACACAAATAACAATATTACAAGTTACATCATAGTTAAGTACAAAAGACTAGTCAAACAGAGTGGCCTGAGAGGTTTGAGGAGAGAGATCACAAGCTCAAATGGCCTTCTCCAATGAAACTTTCCCTCATCCCAGTGGTAAGCAATTTTCTCCTTCATCTAAATTTCACTTGTCTATGTCATTCATGTGTCACTTATTATTTATCATCTTACAGTCATTCTGCACATGCTTTGTTTCCTTATCTAGACAATATTCTTGTGGGCAGAGATTCTATTCCATCACCCATCTCTGACATCTTATACATCCTTTTATTCCACATAGTGCTTAGCCTACTTTCTCCCATAGTGCCTAGATCTGTACTTTGCACAGAGCAAGTATTGAATAAATATTGTCAAAAGAGTAAATGAATGAATGAATGAATGACTTGCCTTCACCTCATTGGTTCACTTTGCAGTTCCCTAGCTTTAGATTGTGGTCTTAGTCCTAGCATATACCAGGCTCTGTTCTTTTTTGTGAAAAAATTAGAGCAGTGAGTGCCCTGGCTTTGGACACCTCTGTTTGTATATATACTACCAAATAGAGTAATACTTCATTTGTCCATAGATCAATTAATAAAAAAATAATAAAGTAACATTTATATAGCTCCTATTATGTGCCAAGCACTGTGCTAAGTGCTTTACCCATATTGCCTCATTTGATCCTCACAACAACCCTGGGAAGTAGGTGCTGTTATTATTCCCATTTTACAGATGAGGAAACTGAGGCAGACAGGCTAACTGACCTGCCCAGGGTGACACAGCTAATAACTGTCTAAGGCCAGATTTAAAGTCAGGTCTTTGTTGAATAAGTGAAGCTGTTGGAGCAACTAGGTAGTGCAGTGGATAAAGTGCCCAGCCTGCAATCAGGAAGATTCATTCTCATGAGTTCAAGTCTGACCTCAGATACTTACTAGATGTGTGACCCTAGGTAAGTCACTTAACCCTGTTGGCCTCGGTTTCCTTGCCTGTAAAATGAGCTGGAGAAGGAAATAGCAAACCACTCCAGGATCTCTGCCAAGAAAACCCCCCAAAAGGGTCATGATGAGTCAGATGCAAGTGAAACTAAACAACAACTTCCTGACTGCAGGTCCCCAAGGTCTCTAGAGTAACAAGCAGAAGAGAGGTATATGATGGAGGCTGCTAGTTTGGCTTCTTCCCAGAGTCTTTCTCCCTTCATAGCCCTGCTGAAAGGCTGGAATTCTATGCACCTTCTCTTTCAATGCAGGAGGTCAGAAACACTAACCAAGAGTCCAAGAGACTACAGAGATAAAGAGATGTAAGAGAATGGATTTCTCTTCTCTCCAGCTCTCACCAACTCCACCAATGAGGAGAGAGTTCCATATCACTGGAGGCTTTGGGGCTCAGGGTACATTTTTCCCCTGGGTGGAAATTCTTTGTAATCCCTTGAGAAGATCAGCTGGGGCAAGTGGAAAACTAAAACTTTAAAGTATTAAGAAAAAACAAACAAACAAACAAACAACCCTATAACTTTATAGTACTTTGAAACAACAGGGGTAATTTTCCTGGAATCTCAGGTAACCAAACTTTAATACCATTGAAACTAAAATAAAACAAACATATATTAACAGGATACATAGTAGAGATGGCAGAGTATTACCTGGGAGGCTACTGCAGTGACAGCATGTCTAACTATATATAGGATATTACACATGCACATTTCAAAAGTACATTCGTGTCCATGGTGCATAGCTATCGTCAAAAGCAATAACAAAAGAAAGCTAGCAAGCTGAAACAATAACACTAGGTCCATATTTAAATTACAATTTAACTATAAGCTGTAGCACATACACAGAAAAATTAACAAGCCGACTTTGTGATAGCATGTTACACATATATCTAGGCAACAGTACTGGAGATTACCCATACAAAATGCACCTTATATGTAATTTCATATGTTTACTGCTGTACAAGTGAATTACTAAATGTTTGAGCAGGCTTGATTTTATTTTGCTGTTATGTTCATTTGACTCTTTTGTGTTATATTTATGCCCCAGATCTCTGTCTCTCTCTCTCTCTGTCTCTCTCTCTGTCTCTCTGTCTCTTTGTCTCTCTGTCTCTGTCTCTCTCTGTCTCTCTCTGTCTCTTTCATATATATATATGCAGTTGTTCAGTCATACCTAACTCTTGGCAAAAATATTGGCAAAAAAAGGTTTGCCATTTCCTTCTCCAGAATAATTATAGAGATGAAGAAACTGAGGCCAACAGGCTTAAATGACTTGCCTGGAGTCACACACCTAGTAAATGTCTGAAGCCAGATTTGTACTCAGGAAGATGAGTCTTGACTCCATGCTCAGTGTTCTATCCACTGAGACACTTAGCTGCTATATGTGTGTATGTGTATATGCACATATGTATATACAGATAATCAAAACTTTTATTCATTCTGTTAGCTGTCCCTTCCAGTTCTGTGTGATTTGCAAATCTGATCAATCAAGTTCCTATATCAACAAGCATTTATTAAGTACTTATTGAGTACCAGGGACTCTGCAAGGTGCAGGAGATGCAAAGACAAAAGTGAAATGGTCCTTGCTCTAAAGGAGGAGACAATGGGAGACAACATGTATACACATTTGTATATACACAATAAATACATAGGATTTGGGGGTAGCAGTACAATCTGACCAGTGCTTTAGGAATATCACATTTGCAGCGATGTAAAGGATAAATGGAGAGAGGAAAGACTTGGAACAGCAAGATGAACCAGTTGGAAGGCCACTGCAATAGACCAGGTGAGAGGGGATAGTGGCCTAATCTAGAGTGTTGGTCGTTTGAGCATAGAAGAGGATAGATGAGCCCTACTAGTACTGAGACAACCACGTTGTTCTGTCACTTTCACAGCATGAGTTTAGGCCAGTGACCAGGGATCATGCAATCTACAATGGCACTACATTTCTGACATCATATGATACAAAATGCATCTCTAGAGACAAAAGGTTTCCATTCAATACCCTTAGAATTTTATGGAAGATGTTTTTAGTATTGGTAAAATCTATAATCTATAAAACCTGGAATTTTAAAAAGTCTATTCTAGTGTAAAGATGGCATTAAACATCTTAAAGATGCTTTGTTGGAATTAGATTTATAGGAAACCCTTCTTGCTTACTGATCCTCTTCTCTAGAACACATGACCACACTGGGCAGGCATAGATCTCAAGCCTTCTCTCTTGTCTCCATTATGTTATGTAAATAAATGAAGTTGGCTTTGCACACATCCATTACACTCTGCTGGATTTTAGGCTCTGTAACATTCTGAGCTTCATAAAACACTCTATTTTATGTATGTGGGAGGGAGTGTGTGAGTCTGTGATGGAGTTGGCAGGGAAGGGTGGGGGATAAAAAAGGGGAGAGGCTCTGCAATACCCCAGTGATTCTTCACTAAGATGCAGCCTTCCCTGCAGTCAGTTTGGGAGTGCTGATTTGACTTCTGTGCCTGGGTGTTCACAGTCCACAAAGCTGTGTCTGTGTTCAAGGAAGTATGCAATCCCACTGTGACAGAGAAGCACAGGTCTCCTGTGAATGCTATTCCCCCAGACTCCAGAGCATCTTAGACACAGTAGCTAAGCAATCTTCATTCACATGCACCCAAGACAGGTGAGGTAACAGATGAAAAGCTTGATATTTAAAGCTATGATATCAATGTAATTTTAAAAAGAAATCTGCATTTTTTAGAGTTAGTAATATGCTATTGCAACAATTCTCCAGAATTTGGAAATGTAATTCTTGATGTTATTTTAGGAATGTGTTATATGTCAAAACTACAAGCAGAATCATCAAAGGGAAAACGTACATTTGGGACATGGATACAAAAAATGCAGTCAGCCAATTAAAAACAACAGTACTATACCTCAAGTAAATTTCAAAAAAAAACAGACTCATGGAATCTCAGAATCTGAAATGATATTAGAGGCCACCTTATATAACTCAAGAAGAATTCTTTCTATAATATCTGCAATAAGTGGTCTTTCAGTTTTTCCTTAAAGACATCCAGTAAAGGGGAAACTATTGTCTTCTAAGTCCATTATACTTTTGAATAACTATCAGGAAGTCTCCCTGCACCACCACCACCCCTTTACATGCAGTCTAAATCTTCCTTTTATTGAGTACCAGGGACTCTGCAAGGTGCAGGAGATGCAAAGACAGAAGTGAAATGGTCCTTGCTCTAAAGGAGGAGACAATGGGAGACAACATGTATACACATTTGTATATACACAATAAATACATAGAATTTGGGTGTAGTCATACAATCTAAGCAGTGCTTTAGGAATATCACATTTGCAGCTATGTGAAGGATAGAACTTTTTAGCCAAAATGGAAAAATCTGATTCCTTTTCCATGATAATCCTTCAAAAAATTGAAGACAGTTATTGGGCCTTCCACTTTCTCCTCCTCCATCTTCAGGTCTTCTTTTCAAATATACCACATGGTTTAAGTAACAGGAAAAGGGATGGTAGCAGAAAGAAGTTATATTTCTTGAGATTCTTGTTTTCTGTTGAGTTTTTTTTTTAAAGAAAGGTCTTGAAAGAATAGCTAATTTTTAAGTGGAATCTGAATCTAGGCATTTCTAGGGAAAGGCTCACTAAATATGAAGCCATAATAAAAGAATGGCAGACAAAGAAAGAAAAGAATTATCACTGAAGTCAATCTGGGACTAGATCAGGAAAGACAATAGAGTTGCAGTATGCTAAATACCTATATTTGAATGAAATTGAGTAAATCAAACAACATGAATTATACTGACTGTGCTTGGCATTGCCCTACAAAGAAATACATAATGTGCATTAAAATTGTCCTCTGGTGATGGATAAAGTACTCAAAAATTCAAAGAGACATTTTATTCTTTATTAGACACAGTTAATAGAGGACTTATTTTAGCCATATGCAGAATTTAATATGCATAGAGGTACCATCATCCCCTAGGGGTAAATTTAGTCTTGAGCTGCTGTTGTGTTAAAAGTTGTGGCTGCTTGTGTGAAGAGAGCTGAGGGATGGAAGAAGCTCTCACCAGGGCTGGTGATGTTAAGATAGACTTCCTGGAAACTGAATCACAGTCAGAGAACGATAGTAGCAAGAAGGGACAGCCAAAGAAAGACTGTGGAACATCAACTTGATCTACTCAGCACTTACTAGAATCCCCATTGGAGGTTTATTTTTTGTTTCTAGAGATAGCGATCTCATTCTAAGCTCAATCATTTGGAAAATATGATTCTCATTAAAATGTTTGAACACAATGGCTGGTCCTCTGATTTGGTAGTGCCATTTAATAATCACAAAGAAGAACTGTGTGAATAGAGAAAGAAGGCAATTTCCCTGAGCAACATGTAAGGGATGCTGATCAAATTTCAAGCTGTGGGCAGCTAGGTGGTGCAATGGATAGAGCAGTAGACCTGGCACTAGGAAGACCTGCATTCAAACTGGCCTCAGACACTTACTGGGTAGGTCATTTAACCTCTGTTTGCCTCAGTTTCCTCATCTGTAAAATGGGGATAATAATAGCACCTACGCCATAGGGTTATAAGGCTCAAATGAGACACCATTTGTAAAGTACTTAACAAATAGTAGGTGTTATAGAAGTATTAGCTATTGTCACTGATACTAATTGCTCCTTTTGTATGATTCTAGAGCAAAACCAAGACAAAACACCGTAAGTTAGTGTGCTCATTTCCAAAGGCATGGACAATTTATCGGATCTTTTAGCCATATTCAATCATATGGTGTTTGAGAATTTGGTGATGTGTCAGTGAAGAGCAGTAGCTAGGTGGTTCAGTGGACCCATCTTCCTGAGTTCAAATCTAGACTTAGACACTCATTAGTTGTGTGATCCTGGGCAAGTCACTGAACCCTGTTGACCTCTCATCATCTGTAAAATGAATTGGAGAAGGAATGGCAAACTATTCCAGTATCTTTGCCAAGAAAACCCCAAATGGGGTCACAAAGAGTTGTATATTACTGAAATGACTCAACAACTACAAAGAGAAATGGGGGAAAAGGTCTAAAGCTAATGTGAATGAGAAAACTAGGCAGATTCATACAAAATAGTCAATTTCCTATAAATATGACTAATGCCAGCTAGCATCACAAATGGTCTTTATATGTAAATACATGTAACATTAAACATAAATATTTTGATTTTTCATAAATAATTAACTTTAGTATTTTTCTCAACCTTCAACTTTTACTTCATGCCTACCAATATTATGGTAATGATGAAATGAATGTCAATATCTGACAAAGTATAGTACTAATACTGATGATCATTATGAACTTTATTTCAGATCTTCTCATGATCTTTTTATCTTACATAAATTTCAGTCCTTGAGCCTAATGCTAATTAGTAACACTAGACATTTGTCTATACATCATGAAAACACCTATAGGTACATATATATGAGACATGTGATACATCGTTTTTCAATAATCAAAATTATTTAATTCAATTCAACAATTATATATTAAATGCCTACTATGTGCAAAGCACTCTGCATGGTCCTGGAACTACAAAACCAAATACTAATATGTCCCTACCATAAAGGATCTTATATATTCTAGAGGGATGATATTAATGTTATTTCAAATGTTGAAGTAAATGGTATATGACTTGTTGATAATACTATTCAAAGTATTTAAGTTGAAGATACTAGACAGATAACCTTTCTAAATTATGTGTGCCACATTTGAATGGCTTTGGTTTAATTCTTTACTATTATTAATATTAGAGTCACACCCATAATATGCAGTTTTAAGCAGCATTGACTCCATAGAGGTGTGTACAGACAAATGCTTTGGAGTGCTAAGAATTGTTCCTTAAACATGACTCTTAATTCCAGAATGTTAAATCCTTTACAGAGTTTGGATAACTTATCCTTGGTCTGTTTCAGAGATTGTGTATTTTAACCACTAGTGGAGGAGTAAGTAAAGAAAACAGGCAAAACAAAACAAAAATACACAAACCTTCCTGCTTGTTTATGCTGACCATATAGTACCTGTTCTTTCAACCATTTTCATCCTTAACCCTTTTATTTGATCTTATATACTCAATCTTAACTCTAATTCCTCATGAAATGGAATGGGCTAAAATTCCAGATACAAGGAATTTTTTTTCATAAAGACCCAATAGATATGACAAAATGATAAAAATTGATTCTAGCACAAAATCTAACAGATAACCTTCTGATTCAAGCTCTGAAGTGAACTGGATAAAGAGAGATGGAAGGCTGGGCAGTTTGTAAATAAAATGAGATTAGTAACTACCAGACTTAAGGCATTGTTCATTTTTGAAAGAAAAAGTTCCAAATGGGGGGAGGGGATAATTACAAATTAAATTTTTAAAATTTTGAATTTAACAAACACCAAAGACAGAACATCTTCACATACAAAATAGAACAGAAAAATCATACTATCTGAGACTACAAATGTCTCTGACATACAGCTTGATTTAAAAAAAAATTAAAAGTATGCAATGTGTTCAAAGCAGCCTCATTTGTCTCTTTACCTTGGAATTTCCTTCTGTTCTCTTCTGTGCATTAAAAAATATGCAATGATTTTCTTTTGTTTCTTTTCTTTTCTTTCCTTTCTTATGTTACACTATCACTAGCTCCTTTCTCTCCCCAAGTAAAGAAAAACACACTCCTTATAGCAAATAAGCATAGTCAGGTAAAACAAATCTATATATTTGCCATGTCTAAAAATAACATTGTTAACTTCCCCTACTCTCCTCCAATGAAAAAAAAAAGAACAAGAGAAAGGAAAAAGAAATATCTCATAAGTCTGGTTGATCAAAATGAATCCACATAGTGGCCCAGTTCAAAAAATGTGTATCTCATTCTACCCTTTGAGTTCACCAACTCTCTGGCAGGTGTTATGACAGAAGGAAGCAAGAAGTAAGTGCCTAATCATAGGTCTTTTGGAGAAATAGTTGGTCATTGTATTGATCAGAGTTCTTAAGTCTTTAGAAGTTGTGTTCACTTCACAATGTTGTCCTTGTATAAATTGTTCTCTTGGTTCTATTCACTTATCTGTATCAGATAGCACAAGCTTTCCCAGGTTACTCCAAAACCCTCCCTTTCATAATGTCTTATGGTGCAATATTTCACTATGTTTACATACTATAATTTATTGAACCATTCCAAAAATGTAAGGGGAGTATAATTTTAAATTGAAAAGAATGTCAAAATAAAGTCAAACATGTTAGAATAACTCACATTTGTATAGCATTGAAAGCTCTGCTTCCATGTTTATCAATTCTAAAATTCTCTTATTTGATCACAATCTATTGTCATTCCACCTCTCCTTCTGCCATGCAACTCTAAACCCTGTCCTTTGTCCTCACCATTACTTCCACTATCTGGACTCCTTAATTCTCTCCCAGGTAATCATCCCTGCACCCACTATCCTCTCCTCTTTTCCCCATTTTGACCCCTCAGTAAACCAATTCAACTCTGCACTATGCTCTTTTCTGGAGTGTCTTGCCCCCTATCCTATTGCCCACATTGTCTTGCCAAATCTTAACCTTGGATTACTCCAACATCTAGTGCCTTTGCTCCCACTGACATGCTGTTGAACAGGGCTGGAGAAAATCACCACAAAACTATACTGACCAAGTCCACTAAAAGTTTATGTTGTAAGATTTCAACTGGGCCCTCACTATCACAAGGCAATCCTTTTATATCTCCTTAATCAATTTATTATCCCACTCTCCAGTGGCTTTTCCAAATCTTTTCATCCTTCCTCAAACCTCCCAGAGCTCTCTCCTTCACCCACCCTCTCATTTTTTTCCTCTCTTTTTCATCTGTCACTCAAATGCTTTCCATTGCTATTTCCTCCTTCACCCCTGTCTCAAATGAACAGGGGACTCTGCTTCATAACAAGAATAACCCTTCAACATGCATAAGTCAGCCCATTCCACCCCGTCTTCTCCAGCATATTACCCCTTCTATCATCCTTACTCTCCCACTGACCTTTAATTTCCCTGTCACCTACAAACATGCCCTCATCTCTTTTATCCTCAGAAAACTCTAACTTGACCTGTTCAGCCCTTCTACCTATCATCTCATATGTCTCTCCCCTTTTGTACCTAAACTCTTTGAGAAGGCCATTGATAATTAATTTTTAATTAATTGTTTAATTAATAAGTAGTTAATTATTAATTAATAATTGCTTGCATTTCTTCTCTCATTCTTTTCTTAACCAACACTGACATCTGGCTTCCAACCTCATCATCCTACTGAAAATGATTCCTTCAGTTACCAGTGGTCTCTTAATCACCAAATTGAATGGCCTTTTCTCAATCCTCATTCTTTTTTGCAACTTTTGACACTATCTATCCCCCTCTTCTCCTTGATCTTCTCTTCTCTCTAGGCTTTTGTGCTGCTCCCTCTCAATCTCCTTTGTTGAATCTTAATCCAAGTCATATCCACTAACCATGGGTTACCCCGAGATACTCTCCTGGACTCTCTTCTCTTTTCCCTTTATATTATTTCATTCACTTATCAGCTCCCATGGACTCACTTATCTCTATGCTGACGATCCCAGATCTACTTATTCAGCCCTTACTTCTTTCCTGACTTTAAACTCTCATGTCTAGTTGTTTATTGGACATCTCAAACTAGATGTGTTGTATACATCTTAAATTCAACATGTTAAAAATTGAACTCGTTATCTTCGCCCCCTCAAGCACTCCCCTCTTCCTAATTTTTTTTTTCATTTTTGTCAAAGGCACTTCTATACTTCCACTCCCCTAGGCTCTCAACCTAGGTGTCGTACTTGAATTTTCAGCCTTTCTCTTCCCTATATCTAATCTTTTGCTAAGTCCTGTCATTTTTACATTCATAACGTCCCTTTTATATACCTGCTTTTCTCTTACAACCCTGGTCTAAATCAGAGGTATCAAACTAGCTTCCCACTGGCTGAAAGAGCCCACAAAATTGCAAAGTGCAGTTGGAATCAGATTAAGGATCTGTTTCTATTTGAGACAGATTAAGGATCTGTGAGACTGACATCGCTGGAAGGCCCTCATCATCTCTTCCTGGACTACTGCAATGGCGTTCTGCTTGGTCTCCGTGCCTCAAGTCTCTCCCCACTCCAATCTCTTCCTCACTCAGTCAATAAGCTGTCAAATTGAACTTCCAAAAGCATAGTTCTGACTATGTCACTCCCCTATTCAATAAATTCCAGTGGCTCCTTATCACTTCCAGAATGAAATATAAAATCCTGTGTTTGGGGTTCAAAGCCCCTCAATACCCGACTTTTTTAGCATTCCTATCTTCTTTTTTTTATTTTTTATTTTTTTTTAGGCAATTGAGGTTAAGTGACTTGCCCAGGGTCACACAGCTAGTAAGTGTCAAGTGTTATGTGTCTGAGGCCACATTTGAACTCAAGTCCTGACTTCCATGTCTGTGCTCTATCCACTGCACCACCTACCTGTCCCCATTCCTATCTTCTTATACCTTACTCACCTGACTCTGGCCTCTTTACTGTTCCTTGAACACGATACTCCATTTCAAGACTCTGGACATTTTTACTGGTTATCCTATGTGGAATTCTCTCCCTCCTCATCTCTGTCTCCTGCTTCCCCATTTGGGGTTTTCTTGGCAAGATACTGGAGAGGTTTGCCATTTTGTTCTCCAGCTCATTTTACAGATGAGGAAAATGAGGCCAACAGAGTTAAATGATTTGTCCAGGATCCCATAGCTAGTAAGTCTCTGAAGCCAGATTTGAACTCAGGAAGGTGAGTCTTCCTGATTCCAGGCCTGGCACTGTTTCCACCATGCCACATAGCTACCCAGTGTCTACTTTTTTTTTTTTGCCTTTATCTCCTTGGAACTTTGCCTGGCATGTTGCAGGTATTTAATAAATGCTTGTTGGCCAACTTCTCCCAGAATTTGAATATAATGTTGAATATCCTATACAAAATAAAAAAGATTTAGATGACTTTCTGGTAATTCATCCCCTTTCAGAAGACTTTCCAGAACCCAGAAAAATCCTCTGGTTGGTGCCATGTGATCTTTAGGAGGGGAGAAAGTATAAATATTAAAAGCTTTCTGAGCTTATGTTGAAAAAAACAAAGTTATATCTGTCAACTCCCAGGCTAATGACTTTTCAGAAATCTTTATAAACTTATGCCCTTAGCCAAAGACTTTTCAAATTGATTTTTCATGTGAGGGGGAAAAAAAGACAAAAATGGAAAATGTTTCTGTTAAAGTCACTTACACAAAATAAGCCATTAGCTTGTTTTGCTTTTTCATAGGGAAAGAGGACAGTGAATAAATTTCAGTGGCAGTATGGGCCTAGATTCTGTTTTAAGTGGTTCAATAGATCTATAATGCCGTAACTTACGATGCTGAGGCAAGAGCTTAAAAATCCTCATCAGACTATATACAAGCCAATCATCCTTTCATTCTTGCCACAATTTCTTTTCTGCAAAGAAATTCATTGGATGGATTGGAGGTTGCAAAGGAAACAGGAAACTTTTTGCCAGAGATTGATTAACAAAGCTGGATGGAATTGTAAACATTATTCACTTCAATCCCATCATGATATAGATGAGGAAACTGAGACCTAAATATGTGAAAGTGACCTACCATTGTGGAGAGAATACTTCATAATCCAGTCAGTAAGGGCATAACAGGAAATGGTTTGGAGTTAGCACATGTACAAATTTAAAAACAATCTATTAAAACATAAAAATGTCTTTTATATTTATAACACATGCCCTCTGGACCCATTCCTTCAGAACCAGGCAGTGTGCATCCCTTCTTCCCCCAAGGAATCCCAGGTACATGGAAAGGCTTGAGGAGGGAGTCTTTTTCTCTATCGTCCACTGGATCCCCATTGGCCGTGTTCCCCTTATTTTCTAAAGCGTCTGTGACTATCATTCCTTTTCAATTAACATTTTAACACCAGGCAGTTTTTACAAAGGGATATTTACTTCACAAATATAGTGAGAACAAAAGTAAAACATTTTCTCCAATAGTTCTAGAGCATATTCTCCCCTATACCAGTTTCCTGACAAAGATACTGAAGTGGTTTGTATTTCCTTCTCCACCTCATTTTACAGGTGAGGAAACTGAGACTAACCGGGCCCAGGGTCACACAACTAATAAGTGTCTGAGGCCAGATTTGAACTCAGGAAGATGAGTCAAGTGTCACTTACTCCAGGCCCAGCACTTTATACATTGCACTGCCTAGCTTCCAAACAACTGTAAAAAAGGAATAACAATACTTGCACTATCTATGTCTTTTGTGTTTTAAAGAAAGCACTTTGTAAATCATACTGCTATAAAGATGGAAATTATTATTTCCATTTTCCTTGGCTTATTTATAATTTTGAGTCTAGAGATTATGGTGTTCATGATTTACAGTTATGTATAACCACAAAAAGAATAATGTCATTAAAAAGATAGATTTTTCATCCACTGAGGAATAGCTAAATAGTGTGTGGTACATCAATATTATGGGCCACATGAAATGAGACTGTATGAAATGATGTCTATGAAGAATACAGAGAAGAATGGAAATATTAATATAAGCTGATGCAAAGTAAACAGAACTAGAAAAAACACACAAAATTACTATGTATACATATATATAGAGAGAGCGCAACAATAAGAAAAACCGAAACAATCCTTCTCAATAGTTTTGTTTTTAAATTCTGAACTTCAACATCAAAAAAGATTATGTATGTGTACAAAATAAAACACATAAAGAGGATTGTGTATGTATATTTTTTGTTTTTAATGCACAGAAGAGAACAAAGAGTAAGTTCAGAAGGAAACACAAACAGGACAGTTTTGAAAGTAATGTGTGGAATTTATTATGTGCTCAAAAAAAGTGAATCTCAATTTCATACCATTTCCTTTTTTTTCTTAAAGGATATAATAAATTCCACACATTACTTTCAGAACTGTCCTGCTTGTCTGTGCTTCCTTCTGAACTTCTATTTTCTTTTGCACATTAAAAAAAAAAGTTTTAACGGCTATCTTTAGAAAAACAACAAAAAAAAGTTGCTATTGCTACTTTTTCCCCTTCCCACAAACCCTCCTTATAATAAATAAGCACAGTCAAGCAAAACAAATCCATATAGTTGCCATGTCCAAAAATGTATATCTTTTTGTACCTTGAATATGTCATCTTTCATGGGTCACACGGGTTCATGGGTAACATGAAGCATGGGGCAGCTAGATGGCACAGTCGATAGAATGCTAGGCCTGGAGTCAAGAAGACTTGAATTCAAATCCAGCCTCAAATACCAGCTGTGTGACCCTGGGTAAGTCACTGAACCCTGTTTGCCTCAGTTTTCTCATCTGTAAAATGAGCTGGAGAAGGAAAGGGTAGTATCCCTGATGAGATTTAGGGGTTTAGGGGTGCTGGGACCCCAAAATCACAACATGCAGGTCCTGCCCAAAAGAATTCAACCCAAGTCTTCTTTCAGCCAAAGACAAGATTTATTAGAACATCATCATATTGGGCAAACTTTTAAGGAGTCTGAATGTTAGTGAGCCATTGGCTAGATTTTAAGAATCTGAGCACCCTAATGGTGACAAAATGGACCTTATATACAGAAAAACTATGGGAGGGATCCAGGAGTGGCCAAGTAGTCTATGAATTAATAGAACTCCAGAGACCTGGACCACATGGCCAAGGGAGAATGGAGCCTGGATAGGATTAAGGGAAG